>NC_056731.1:734110560-734129218 GCF_019279795.1 Protopterus annectens | reverse complement strand
CAAGCAGACAGAGAGCTGGTGCTTCAGCCATAGTAATGAGGAAGATGAACCAAACCATTTCAGATCATCTGGCACTTCTCATTCTTTATACATATAAATATGCAAAATAAAAATCCCTAGATCTATCTAAATATACATACACACACACACACACACATGCATGTATATGTCTGTATACAGTAATATCTATATATGCGTGTGTGTGTGTGTATACATCTGGAAGGCGCTACGTTTGTCTAACAGCACTTTTGTTGACATCTATTTAGTCAACACAATTTTGGTCAACCAGTGTTGTTTTTAATTTGCTTATTTGCTAATTAATTGAAATTAGAATTAGCAGCTCATTTTTGCTAATTAATTAGAATTAGCTATCTGACACATCTAATTAATTAGAATTAGCAAACATTGAAACTAATTAGGCTAATTAGATTTTTAATTAGCAACTTACTGCTGATTGTCTTAACTTGCAACTTGTCAATCCAAGTGTTCAACTTGAAAACAATGTAGTCAATGTCAAATCATAAAAGTTAAACAGCGTCTCTAAACATGTTTAGCTATATAATGAAGTGCACAGGAAAACATACTAAAACCATTAAACAGTAAAATCATCAAACAGTAATGTTCATCAGCTGGTCTCTGTTGCACTTGGCAATGACAAGCAACTCCAGTGATGTATCACTAAGTCTACTTCGCCTAGCTGAAGCAATGTAGCCAGCAGCACTAAAAACCCTTTCAACATTTCCTGAAGTAGCATAATTTGTATAAGTTTGGAAATGATTCTTAGCATGCAATGTCATTCCAGTAGATTAGTGGCTCCAAGCTGCTGCGAGGTGATAACAAATACGATCCCAATTCTGATTCAAAGATGTTTGTTGGTGTGTTGTTGTTTCCCATCATGTACGAAAACAGAATGTCCAGCTGTGAAGCTGATGGATGTTGCTGCAGTACTGGTGCATGGGTGACTTCTTCTGCAAATAGTCAATGTTTATATGAATGACTTAGTACTTACATCTCAATCAATAATGCCTGTCATGCTGCGTTGCTATCACATGGATCTGTTGTCCACCTTGGTTTGAATCATGGATACACATCTGTGGTGATCAGGCAATGTGCCTAGCAAAACAAATAATCAGATCTGTTGCTCAATGATACCAAGAGACCAGACTTGACTGATGTACAATGCTGTAGTTCAATCTTCTTTATGTATTTCTTCAAGCCATCTATTGTCAGTAGAATCTGACTACTTGCAGGTGAGCAGTAGCCACTTCAAATGGACTCAACAGCTGCTCCATTTCTCGTAGCACAGCAAGGTCATTTGGTGTGAAAGTAATTCTGGAAGGAAGAATATCGCAAACTCATTGAAGGGTTCCTTCATGTTGTAGTTTGATCTTAACAATTGCCGAAATCATTGACAGTTTACTGTTCTATCATGTACTGTTCCAAGGATGGAATTTGGATCGATGCTTCTGACTCCAACTCCGTAGCTCTGCATGGCTTATGAAGAGCTGAGATGACATTTGGCCAGGACATTGTTTATCTTTGGTGAGGCTTCAGCAAGACCTGAATGAACTACCAATTGCAAAGTTTGTGCCATGCATGCGTAGCGCACAGGTACTGGGCTGCTACCCTCTTCTTCAAGTCATTGCCAATCAACTGGAACATGTTCCACCTGTTGTCCTGCTTCATCTTTATTACCTTCCTCCTCTTCATCTGCATCTATCACATCAACAGGCTTCAGGAATTCCTTCACCATGTTGGCGGCATTATCTGTGACTATCCTGACAACTGTCGTCCAACTTGCAAATTGTTTCATAACAGATTGATAAATTACAGAAATGTTTTCTGGCATATGTGAGTCCATAAACCTCTTCATGTTCAGTTGGATTTCCATCTTTTGGTTGTGTATGAATGACAGACTTACTCTGAAGTAGCCATGCATATACCAACTGGACCATATATCAGCTTGGGTACAGCAATACTTAGAATATTCATCTTCTCAACTGCTTTTATCACCTGTCTGCACTGATTGTGAACTTGTATGTTAAACTTTGCTCTGGTTGGAATATGATACGATGGTTGTACAACACTCGAAAACGAATTCCTTCTTTTTTGATCAGACTCAAAGTAAGCATATCTATCATGACAAATTTGATGATGACATCATTGACTCTGCCACTCAGAATGGTTTGTGATGACAGAGGAAAATATTTGGTCAGAGAACAAATACCATCCAGATCCTGCTGTGTGTTCTTCCTTTTCATGTTTCTTTCTGCCTCACAAGTGCTGCATTTCCCAGGATTTCCCAGGATTACACAGCTTTGAGTGACTTACAAAATTAGGAGTCACCCTGATTGGCTTCCAATTGCTGGTAATTCTTTTCTTGTAGGCCTTAAATTTTGTGTTTTATTATTGTTTATAACATTTAGTTTAAAATCAGTGAAAAAAGTTGCAACATTATCTGGTACTTCTTGAACAAAGTCTGCCACATTTACAATCAAACTAAACAGCAAAGAGGAACCGGAATATTGAAGTTATGCACGGTGTAGTTAACTAGGTAAAGTGTGATTCGGAACTGAAACTGGAATGGGTTGCTGTTATCGTAAGATGGCAAGTGAATACACTGTTAGATTACTACATTTCAATCACCGGTAAATACATAACAGAAACCTGTTATGTCATTTTATTTCAGTTGTAAGATATATCTAATTAAGCTTCTAATTAAGACATTTTAATTAGAATTACTTCAAAACACCTAATTAGAATTAGTTACTTTTTCTAATTAATTAGAATTAGAATTACCACTTTTTTCTAATTAATTAGCTAATTAAAAAGAAGTTATGTACTTACCATAACGTTCCATGTGAGTTGTTTATCTCGCCTTTATTCTCACTGATGGGTTCAGAGACGATCCTCGGCTCCGACACGGCCGATAGCAAAGCCCAAGGTTTGCCAGTAGCTCGAGACCAAGCCCCTTATCCCACAATGCATTGCTTGAATTACCTCAGATCTAGTTTGCTGTGAGTAACAGTATATACATATATAAATATATGCAAACATATACATACCCTTTTATATATTTCTAACAAGAACACTTCCCAAAGGGAAAGAAGAAATATTGAATAACCAGGATGGCACTAGCCTCTAAGTCAACAGTCAACCAGGAGGGGGGAAGGAGGGAGGGACGTGAGAATAAAGGCGAGATAAACATCTCACATGGAATGTTATGGTAAGTACATAACTTCTTTATGTGAAGTTGTTAAATCTCGCGGTTTATTCTCACTGATGGGTAGCGTCCCTAGCACCCTCAACCCTGGGTGGCTCATGGGAGTATGTTCTTCAGTACCGTAGAACCAGTCCCTTGAAGCCTTATCTACTTTGTAATGCGTGATAAAGGTATGAGGCTTAGACCAAGTGGCTGCAGTGCAAATATTGTCAAGGGGCAATTTAGCTTGAAAAGCAGAAGACGTAGAGAGACGGCTCTGGTAGAATGAGCCTTAGGTTTGTGTGTTAATGGCATGCTCGCATTTTTATAAACAAAGGATATACAATCGGATAACCATTTAGATAAGGTGGTTTTAGCCACTGGATTGCATTTTCTTGCTTCTGAGAAGGATACAAAAGATTGATCTGATTTTCTAATATCCTTAATTCTGTCAAGATAAAATCTGAGCTGTCTGTGAACATCAAGTTTGTGCAGCATGTATTCCAATTTGCTGGAGTGGTTGGGAAAAAAGACTAGCAGCTCAATGACCTGATTGATATTTGACTCGGAGCAGACTTTAGGTAAAAATGAGGGGTTTGTTCTGAGATACTCTATCAGCATGGAAAATCATGTACGGTGGTCTGATAGATAATACTTAAAGTTCTGACACTCTGCGGGCAGAAGTAATGGCCACAAGAAATATTGTTTTCCAGGATAAAAATTTGAGATCGCAAGAAGATGCTGGTTCAAAAGGAGGAAGAATAATTTGAGACAGCATAAGGTTTAAATTCCAGGGAGAATAGGGAATTTTGATTGGAGGTTTCATATGAAGAACACCTTTAAGAAAAGTCTTAGACAATTTATGGCCCATAACATTTGAGCCACCAAACCCAAGGTGAAAATTTGAGATGGCAGCTAACTGAACTCAAACTGTACCAGCTGCTGCCCCTTTCTTAATAATTATTGTCAAAAATTCTAAAATAGAAGATAGCGGAGCTCGGAAAGGGTCAATGTTTTGCGTGTTGGCCCAAATTGAGAACCTTTTCCATTTACTGCCATATAATTTCTTGGTAGATGGCTTGTGAGAAGACAAGAGAATTTGTCTTGTATCTTCTGAAATTGAATGAAGCCTGGCAATTAAGGGAAGTGGATTAGCCAAGCAGTCAGTTTTAGCGACTGCAGTGAAGGATGAAGGTCCCCTGACAGGTGCATCAGAAGGTCCAGAACTGGGTCCAGGATCCATGGATCTTCCAACAGATGATGGTGGAGAAACAGAAACCAAATCTGTCGAGACCAGTAGGGGGCTATGAGTATAGCAGTCCTTCCCAGCAATTTTGCTTTTTGTAAAAATCTGGGTATTAATGGGAAGGGTGGAAATGCATAAAGGAGACCTGGGGGCCAATCGTGTAAAAGTGCATCTCTCAGGGGATGACCAGGAGGTGGTATTAGGGCAAAGTAGCTTCTACATTTTGAATTGATGTGGCTGGCAAAAAGGTCGCAGCAAGGCTGGTCCCATTTGTGAAAAATCAACTCTGCAACCTGTTGTTTGAGAGACCACTCATGAGGGAGCAATATCGCCCTGCTTAGCTTGTCCGCTATCATGCTGGATTTCCCCGGGATGTGTGTTGCTAACAGAAAACGGTGGGATGACATAGCCCATTGCCAGACCCTGAGGGCTTCTCGACAAAGGGGGTAAGATTTGGTTCTGCCCTGCTTGTTCAAGTACCAGACTACTGACATGTTGTCCATCTGAATTGCAATAGTTCCTAGAGGGAGAGAGTCCTGAAAGTACTACAATGCCAGAAGCACCGCTCTCAACTCTAGAAAATTGATGTGCAGATGTGATTCTTGATCTGTCCATGTGCTTTGGGCGGTCTTTCCCTGAAAATGCTCCTCCCACACCCTATCAGGGAAGCGTCCGTGGTCACAGTGGCTACTGGGGGGGGACAAAGGGTCTTCTGATTGTGACATGAAGAGACGTCAACCACCACCGAAGGTCTCTCCTGCAAGAATCCATGATGAGAATCATATGGTGCATCAGTAGTTTCTGGTAAGACCACTGAGCGAAGAGGAGCCATTGAAGAATTTGCATATGCATCCTTGCGAGTGGTATAGCCAGGATTGCTGCCGCCATCAAACCTAGCACCTTCAATACCTCTGCTGCTGTAGCTTTGTTCTTTGACACCAGTGAGCTGAAGTTTTGGTGGAGAAGAGAGACTCTTTCAACAGGGAGACATAGAGTGGTAGTTGAGGTATCTAACTCTGCTCCTATAAAAATGGTATGCTGAGATGGCGATAAGGCAGACTTTTCAAAGCTGATTGTAATGCCTAATTGATGGCAGAGTGTCAGAGTGTATTGTGTTGCCTGAGTCAATTGATGCCTGGTGGCAGCAGTGAGGAGTCAATTTTATAAGTATGGAAACACCTGGAATCCTAGACGTCTCAGGTGAGCCATGACCACTGCCATGCATTTGGTGAACACTCTGGGGGCTATCGTGAGACCAAAGGGCAGGGCTCAAAACTGGTAATGATTGGCTCCCAGCCGGAAGCGCAGATGATCTCTGGAGTATCTGTTCATCTTTCTGTGATAGTACGCGTCCTTGAGATCTATGGAGTACATCCAATCGCCTTTCCCTACGAAGGGAAGAATGGACTGAAGCATGACCATTCGGAACTTCTCTTTCTTTACAACTGGTTGAGCCTGCTGAGGTCCAAGATAGGTCTCCAGTCCTCTGTTTTCTTTGGTACCAAAAAGAATCTTGAGTAAGTTCCGAATCTAACTTGGTCTGCTGAGACTGGTTGGATGACTCTTTTTTTCTAGCAAACTGTGGACCTCTACAATTGCTTGTTCCCTGAGATTGGGTGGAACATCTGGGATTCTCTTTACAGGAATGGGTATGAAATATCCTCTGGAAATGATGCTTTGTACCCAAGTATCTGATGTTATGTTTAGCCAGGCTTCTGGGTACAAAGACAAGCAACCCCCGACTGCCTCTAGAGCCAAACAGTCGGGCCCCCTTTCAGGGGCGCTGGTAGGGTTGACCGGAGAACTGACCCCTGTCACCCTGTTGCTGCGGACCCCGTCTGCCACGGGGGCGGCGTCTTCCATTATAACCCCCTCCTCTGCATCTAGAGAGAGGTTTCTCCACGTGTGTCCTGAAAGGCTTCCTGTGCTTCTTAGAACCACATTTTCCCTCCCCTAGGGCCCTTGGGGTAGGGCTGAGTAGGGGTCGAAAAATGGACTCCAACAGCAGATAAGGTCATGCCTTCCTGCTCACACCTGGTTAAAGTTTCCTTTACTTTGGGCCCAAACAGTGATGAGCCATCGAATGGGGTATTAATAAAGGAAGACTTAAAGGGTTCTGCAAAGGAACAGAGATGCATCCAGGCTTGTCTTCGAAGAGCAATGCCCGAACTAGCGACTCTACTCAAACCATCAGCTGCATAGGATATGAGACGCATGGACGAATTTACCACTGAGTTTAGGCTAGCGAGCTGGGTGTTGACTTTGTCGGCCACCCCTGCAGCTACCGTACCCTGGAGAGTATCTGTTAGCTCTTTCAGGAGATCTCTCTGTAGTCTCGTAAAGTGGGTTAAGTAGTTCAGTGATCACAGAGAAAAAGTCGCTGAACTAAACATGCACTTCCCATATCGATCCATGACCCTAGAATCTCTGTTAGGGGGATGGATAGAGGTGGGTGTCTCAGATACTTCCTTTTTGGTGGCTGCAGCTACCACCATGGCATCAACAGGCACTCCCTTTGTCAAAAATGGCTTGTCCACTGGGGCAGACATGAATTTATTGGGCTTACGAGGAACAGGTTTCATGGCCTCCGGTGACTCCCACACCTTATGAGAAATCCGTTCCATGAGCTCGTCGTAAGGCGGAGACACCCAAGAAGTGGAAGGTTGAGACCCAAAAGCCTTCAAGAGCATGGACTCATCCTCAGTAGGGAGTCTTGGACTGCCAATCGCCCCTCTGACTAAGGATCTCTAGTATCTCTGCAAAGGAGATATCCTCAGAGGGGGATTGAGGGGACCCTTCTGACTCATCTAAGTCCGTGTCAGATGTCAAAGACTCCTGTGGGTAGTCTAAGTGCCTCCTCTTGCACAGTCTCTTCTTGGGCACCTCCTCAGTGGGGGATCTGGGGAGGTCTTAGAAGAGTAGGGGATGCCCTGTGGGGGTACTTGAGGCTCGGGATCTCTACACTTAGAGGGACCAGAAGATGAAGAAGCAGACACAGGAGCTTGAGGGGAGAGGGAAGGCTGAACCGATGCTGACGTTGTCGTTGGAGACAAAACTCTCCTCATAGCATCGAAGGCACCTTGGCTCCGACAGGAAGGAGTGGATGGACCCGAGAGTACTGTCCGATCCTCCCGCACCGAAACCCTGGGCTCCGAGCCCAAGGTAGGAGCCGAGCTCATTCAAGCCAAAGCCCCGAGAGGAAGAGTAGGCACTGACAAATCAGTTCAACTATCCTCCCCAGACCCGATGGGAGAGTGTCTGCTCCTAGAGTCCTCGGTCGTCGCCAAGAACATCCGAGTAGATGGAGCCGATAACACCGGTGCAGGTATCGGCTCCAAGGGTTTGACAACCATTGGCTCAGTATCCTTCGGCTCCAAGAGTCCTGTACGGCTCGGAGGAGGAGTAGACAAATCCGGTTCCATGGTCTTCGGCACCGACGAGCTTGTCGGGGCCGACAACAATTTGGCAAGTCCTGGTGCCTGTAAAAGCTTCTGCACTAGCCGATCCATGTCCAATTCTGAAAGGCTGACTGAGGACTTAGCTGAATGCACTGAAGGTGCTGACTGGAGCAGAGGGGAAGAAAGAACTTCAGAGACTGGCTCCAAAACCGACAGCTGGCTCTGAATCAAAGGTGCACTCGGTTCCGAGGTCTGTGGAACCGATGACCCTTCTTCTGAAATTTTTGTCTTTTTTGTCACTTTGTCTGAAGATCTGGATTTTGAGGATTTGGAGGACGAGCTAGTGTCCTCATAGCTACTCAAAACCTCAGAAAAGGATTGCTGTAGCAATCCCATGTCTATTAGCTTCCTCCTTCTCTCTAAGAGGACTCTTGAAGAAAAGGAATGGCAAATGTTGCAATTGTCTTGGAGGTGTTTAGCCCCCAGACAGTAGACAGATTGAATGTGTCCATCAGTGATGGACATTTTCTGCTCACAATCTTGGCATTTTTTTAATCCCGATTTTGGATGGGATTTCTCCTTTTCGTCCGACATAGTTAGCAACAAACAGTAAACTGAAAAGAATAAGATAGAAAAGTCCTTACTCACTTATAAAGATCCACCAACTACTAAGCCCAAACTGGGCACTAACTATAACAATATGATTACAGATTACAAATATAGGGCTGAGAGGCCCACAGAAAAGAACCCTGACTATTAGAAAGACTAATAAGAGTAAATAGGGCTAAAGGCCCACAGAAACCAAGAAGCCAACAGGGCACTAACTATTTAAACTGTTTAAAACTACATAAACTATAGATTATATTAATAAACAACCTGATATTAACACACAACTGTTTAGTAACAAAAAGTAAAGTTTTTTTTATAAACTTGCTGTTATTTTTCCCACAAATGGTCTGAGCTAGCTGGATCACTGAGATCTCTCTTGCCGCGCAAACTAGATCTGAGGTAATTCCAGCAGTGCATTGTGGGATAAGGGGCTTAGTCTCGAGCTACTGGCAAACCTTGAGCTTTGCTATCGGCCGTGTCGGAGCCGAGGATCGGCTCCAAACCCATCAGTGAGAATAAATGGTGAGATTTAACAACTTCACATTTATAGTTAGCTAATTAATTAGTGGTCAACTAAACAGGTAGTCAACAACTGTTAACAAAAGTAGCAGATCAGTTGATTCTCAGGGTTGAGGAATTTGCCCTTTACCTGAGAACTGTGCAATTTGAGAGTTAGAATATATAGTTAGCATGGGGTGTTAGGGGCACAGCCCCCTACAGAGGGTGTTTCAGAGGGGCTTGCCCCCTCCAAAAAACAATTTATTTTTAATTTTGTTTAAGGGTTTTGCATGTGTTGATTTTGATGCTCAGGGCATGCCTAGTAGCATGTTGACATGCATAATACCGATCATTTAGTGTTGACATTATTCATGTTGATATTACTGATGTTCGACAGAGTTAGGTAAATACACACACACACATATATATATATATATATATATATATATATATATATATATATATATATATATATATATATATATGGGTCCACTTTCAAATCTTAAAATACTGAAATATTGAATTTCAGTATTTCAAGATGAAAATAACGAAAGTGCAGTTATTCGAAACTGCATTTTGTTGAATCTGAGGTTGCCGAATGTATGGTAGGTATTGTGCAGTCTGTTTTTTTCTAGTGTGCTGTCTCTTAAAGGTGTAGTGGTTTCTGGGTTTTGAAGATGGAGGTTGATGTGTGGTTATGTTTGGAGATCCAGGTAAGTTTGTAGTATTTCAGGGTTTTGGATAGGAATGTGGTTGTATTTACTGTTTTGGGAAGTTATAAGAGTAGGTTAGGGTAGGTGTGTGTGTGTGTGGGTGTGTGTAGACGTTGAGAGTGGTGATTGTTTTACATGTGTAGTGTGTGTGTGTGTCGCTCGTGGGTGTAAGTGTGTGTGTAATGGGAGTGTAGGGCACATAGATGGAGGTTTTGTTGTTTTTGTGCTAATGCGACCTCAGAGTTGGTATACATAAATAGCGGGGATGTGGCAGCAAAGACCACCACATCGGGGGTGCAGGGGGCTTGCCTTCCACTTAAACTTAGAGTAGTCTTATGTGTTTCTTTTTTTTTTTTGCTTTTGTGTTTTTATATCGAGGGGGGTTGGGTGTTTTTTTTTTATATTTTGAATGTTGGTGTTGTGGTTTTTCATGTTTTTGCACTTAGGCATTCTGGTCTCGAGATACTGAAATTCAGTATTTCAGTATTTTGAGATTCAGAAGTGGACTTGTGTATATATATATATCTATATATAGATATATATATATATATCTACCTCTATACATCTAGGTATACAAAACTGAAGAGTTACCAAGAAGGGGAAAGAGGTAGCTAAGGAGATAACTCTCATGATAAACACATCTCAGAAGATACTCTCAGTCTTGCCAGGCTAGGGGGATGGAGGGGGGGGGGGAACGCAAGAAGAAGACAACTAACATGGAACGTTATGGTAAGTACATAACTTCTCAATGTTAAGTTGTCAATCTCGCCTTCATTCTTGCTGGATGGGACAGCGTCCCTAGCACCTTAGTTCTGGGTGGCTCAATGGAACAAACTCTTGAGTACAGTGGACCAAAATCAGCCCTACTTCTAGAGGTCATGTCCAGCTTGTAATGAGAAATAAAGGTATGAGGAGAGGCCCATGTGGCCGCTGCACAAATGGAATCCATTGGCAATCTTGCCTGAAAAGCTACTGAAGAGGCTAATGCTCTGGTTGAATGAGCTCTGGGCTTAATAGGGAGCTCTTTATGCCTCAATTGGTAAATCAACATAATAACAGAGGTCAACCACTTGGACAAGGTTACTTTGGAAACTGGCAGGCCTTGTTTCCCTTCCGCGTAAGACAGGAAGAGCTGTTCTGATTTCCTCGTCTGCTTGGTTCTATCCAGGTAGAAGCGTAATTGACGGTGAACGTCTAGACAATGTAACTTCCGTTCAGACCTATTGGTAAAGTGGGAAGAAAACAGGAAGATCGATGGTCTGATTCAGATTTTTTTCATCGAGTACTTTGGGTAAAAAGGACAGATTAGTCCTAAGTGACACTCTTTCTTTGTGAAAAACAAGGTAAGGAGTGCAAACCCAAAGGGCTTGAAGTTCTGATACCCTTCTCACTGAAGTGATGGCTACTAAAAACAGAGTTTTCCAAGAGAGCAACTTTAATGAACAGGAAGCCGCAGGTTCAAAGGGAGGGAGAATTAAAGACGACAGCACCAAATTTAGGTCCCACGGTGGGGGGAGGAACTTTCACCGGGGGCCTAAGTAAGAGGGTTCCTTTTAGAAAGGCTTTACAAAGCTTGTGTGACATAATGCTGGTCTCTGACAATCCAATGTGAAAATTCGCAATGGCTGCCAACTGAACTCTGATGGTGGCTGAAGAAGATCCCATTTGAAAAAGTTCTGCCAAAAACTCTAAGACTGTATGGACAGGGGCTGTTAAAGGGTCAACTTGTTTCTCCCCTGCCCAAACAGAGAAACGCTTCCATTTGCTAGCATAAGTCTTTCTGGCAGTAGACTTGTGTGAAGCGAGGATGATGTCACGAACTGAATGAGAGATTGAGGGAAGCCTGGCTAGGGTTGGAAGTGGAGCAACCAAGCTGTGAGGTTGAGAGATTGGAGGGATCGATGCAGCCCGCCCGACTGATGTGTCAGAAGATCTGGTGCTGGGTCCAGATGCCAGGGTTGATCTAATAGATGACGTTGCAGGAACGGGAACCAAGTTTGTCGAGGCCAGTAAGGGGCAACAAGGATCATTCTGGATCTCAAAACAGTTGCTTTCTGGATTAGCTGAGTAATTAAGGGAAAGGGGGGAAAAGCATACAGAAGACCCCGGGGCCAATCGTGGACTAGAGCATCTCTGGGGGGAAGACCTGGGAGAGGGAAGAAATCTGGGCACTTGCTGTTTTGAGGGGTTGCAAAAAGATTGCAGCAAGGCTGTCCCCAACTCCTGAAGATTTTTTTCGCTACTAGCTGGTTGAGAGACCACTCGTGGGACATGAGAATGGCTCTACTCAGCCTGTCTGCTATGACGTTGGACTTCCCGGGGATATGCATTGCTACCAGAAACCGTTGAGAAGAGATCGCCCACTGCCACAGTCTGAGTGCTTCTCGACATAGGGGGTAGGACCTGGTTCCGCCCTGCTTGTTGATGTACCACACTACAGACATATTGTCTGTCTGAATTGCAATAGTCCCGGTGGGTAGAGAGTCTTGAAGGGCCTACAACGCTAAAAGCACCGCTCTCATTTCCAAGATATTTATGTGCAGGTGGCTTTCGAAAGGCTGCCATGTGCCCTGGACTGTCCTGCCCTGAAAATGCCCCCCCCACCCGATCAGGGAGGCATTTGTTGTCACAGTAGCCACAGGAGGAGGAAGGACAAAGGGTCTGCCCTGAAGAACCTGAGGGGAGACCATCCACCACGAAAGGTGTCTTTTGCATGACTGAGTGATTAGAATGCTGTGTGACATTGGAAGCTGTTGAAAGGACCACTGGGAAAACAGCATCCATTGCAGGATCCACATGTGAAAGCGAGCTAGGGGGAGTAATGTGATAGCTGCTGCCATGAGCCTGGACTCTCCTCTCTTGTAGTAGGATTTGAACATGACCTCGAATGTCTGAAATCCTTTGTACATGCAGTTTTGCTGACAGTTCCACAGTGTTTAAAACGGTGCCTATGAAGGTAATAGACTGACAAGGCAGACTTTTCGGAGTTTATAGAGATACCTAGCTCGTTGCAAATTTGGAGGGTATAATCTCTGGAATGAAGTAGCTGACGCTTGGTGGTGGCAGTAAGGAGCCAGTTGTCTAAGTATGGAAACACCTGGAATCCTTTTCATCTCAGGTGAGCCGCAACCACTGCCATGCATTTGGTAAACACCCTGGGGGCTGTGGTGAGGCCAAAGGGCAGGGCTCTGAATTGGTAGTGACTGGCTCCCAGACGGAAGCGGAGAAACCTCCTGAAGTGCCTGTTCATTTTGATATGATAGCACGCATCCTGAAGGTCTACAGAGCACATCCAATTGTCCTGACCCAGGAAGGGTAGAATGGACTGAAGCGTGACCATCCGGAATTTTGTTCTTTGAACAGACTTGTTCAGTCTGCTGAGATCCAAAATAGGTCTCCAGTCCCCTATCGTTTTTGGTACCAAAAAGAACTTGGAGTAGACTCCGGATTCTTACTGGTCTGCTGGGACTGGCTGGATGGCTCTTTTTTGTAGCAGCTTTGAAATTTCTAGTGCTGCTTGATCCCTCAGACCAGGTGGAATGACTGGAAGGGGCCCTTTTGGCGGTTGTGGGGTATGAATAAAGGGAATTTTGTAACCCTCGGATATGATCGACCATACCCAAATGTCTTGCGTGAGGGAATGCCAGGCTTCTGGGTACAGTGATAGTCTTCCCCCGACTGCCTCCGAAGGTGGACAGTCTGGCAGCTCCTCAGGGGTGCTGGAAGGGTTTGTCAGAGAAGGATTCTCTGCTACCCTGATTTTGTGGACCCCCCTGCCCCTCGGGCGGCATCTATTATTCCCTCCTCTGCCTCTGGAGGGAAGCTCATCACGTGCGTCAGGCAATACTCCCTGAGGTTTGCAGAACCACATTTTCCCACCTTTCTGACCCTTAGGGTATGGTCTAGAAGGGGTAGAAAAATGGACTCCTACGGCAGAGAGAGTCTTGCCTTCCTGCTCGCACCTGGTTAATGTATCCTTCACTTGAGGTCCAAACAAGGCAGAACCATTAAAGCGGGTGTCAGTGAAGGACGCCTTGAAGGGGTCAGCAAAGTTGCAAAGCCACATCCAGGTGTGTCTCCTTAGAGCGACGCCCGTGCCTGCAGCCCTACTCGCTCCATTGGCTGCATAGGAAATGAGCCGCATGGAGGAGTTTACAATAGAGTTTAGGGTCCCTAGCTGGGAGTTGATCTTTTCCTGAGACCCCGCAGCTGATGGGTCCTGTAAGGTATCACCCAGTACCTTGAGAAGGTCTCTCTGGAGACGGATGAAATGGCACAAATAATTCAGCAAACACATAGCAAAGGTCGCTGAGGAAAACATCCGCTTGCCATACCTGTCCACAGTCCTAGATTCCTTATTAGGAGGATGGACAGGTACTGAAGGGTCAGCCAACTCCTTCATCAACAGAGACACCCTTAGTTAGAAACTGCTTGTCGAAAGGGGCTGTAATAAATTTTGTAGGCCTCCGGGGAGTTGGTTCCATAGTATCCGGAGCTGTCCACGCCTTTTGAGCCACCAAATCTATGAGCAGGTCGAAAGGCGGAGACACCCAGGAGGTGGAAGGGCGAGAACCGAACGCATCCAGGTACACCGACTCATCCTCAGAAGGGTTAAGGGCAGACCAGTTTCTCCTCTGCTTAAGAATCTCCAGGATGTCAGAAAATGAGACATCCTCAGAGGGGGACCTTGGGGACCCTTCTGAGTCATCCAAGTCAGTGTCCAATGTGACTGACTCAGGGGAGTCTATATGCTTCCTCTTGCATTTTCTCTTTCGAGGGGGATCCCCTGAAGGATCAGGGGAGGCCTCAGAAGAGGAGGATACACCCAATGGGGCTACCTGTAGCGTCGGTTCTCCACGCTCGGGATTGAGAGAGCGGGTAGAGACTGAAGCAGGCACCATAGAGGGAGGAGCCAAAGGAGCCGACCGTGGAGAAGGCACAGGGGCCAGCACACTCCTCATGACCTCAAAGGCACCCCTATCAGGCAGGGAAGGGGGTCCCTGCTCTGAAGAGACAAGGAGTCTCCCCGGCACCGAGAGGGATGTCTCCGAGGCCGATGTCAGGGCCGAACTCACCTGCGCCGAAGCTCCAAGAGGGAGAACGGGGTCGGACAAGGGTCTGATGCCACTCTCCCCCTCAGAGCCGATGAGAGAGTCCCGGCACCCAGATCCCTCCAAGGATGGAACCAAGGAAGAGATCGGAGCCGACGAGGAAGCCGAAAGGGGTGGTATCGGCTCTGACGTTCCAACGGTCCCGACCCCTATGATCTCTGGCTACGAACTCACAGGAAGAGTCGGAGGAGGAATCAAAGAGGGAGTAGTAAAAACCACTGCCTGATGAGGAGGGCTATGCAACATTTGGGCCAGTGCCTGCGACTTTAGTCTGCTAACCACCCTCTCGAGGTCATGGTCCGACAGCCTGGAAGACCGAGTGGAATGGGACCTGTGACTCCGCTCCGATAACAAGGGAGACTTCGGAGCCAAGTGGACTGATTCCAGGGAAGGAGACCTGGAGCGCTTCTTGCTCGAAGATGGCTCCAACAGCAGAGTTGGAGTCGACTGAGGCCTAGAATCATCGGTTCCGGCCGGAACCAATGCAGTGGTAGTAGTAGCACCACTCGGCGGTTTACCTGACGAAGGCTTAGCCGGGGAACCTTCAGGCTTTAACAAACCTTTCAAAATAAGTTTATTCCTGTGTTCCTGCAGGACTCTTGGACTGAAAGCATGGCAGACAGAACAAGAGTCCTGCAGGTGCAGAGGGCCCAAGCAATATACACAAGAAGTGTGACCGTCTGTCAGAGACATCTTCTGACAGCACGAGTCACACTTCTTGAAGCCCGAGACCTTAGTGTCTTTAGACATCCTGAAAAAGGGATGACTGTCTAGTCACAATCAGTCAAACACACACACACACAAAAACGTTGTAACAGACTAGAAAAAAATATAACAAAACCCCACACTTTTTAATACAATCTAACTAGGCACACACACACACACACACACACACACACACACACACACACACACACAAATAAGAATGGAAGAGGATTGGCCAAGGGCCTATTAGGTGAGGGGGAAAAAACAGTATCAAAAACTACCTAAGAGGGAATCCTAAACAGGGATCTAAAGGGTAGTAACTATAAAACACTATCGCTAATATTTTAACCCAAAAAGCTGACTAAAACCAAGAAAAAATATTAATACAACCTGAGCCAGCAAAAAGACGCAACCTCGTAGCTGAAGCGGCAAACGAGATCTGGGTATATCACGCCTAGCATTATGGGACATAGCATAGTCTCGAGCCGGTAAAAATAGCTCTCGAGCTTTAGTAATAGGCTGAGTTGGAGCCGAGGTTCGGCTCTGAACCCATCCAGCAAGAATGAAGGCGAGATTGACAACTTAACATCTATCATTAACCAATTGATTAGAAAAACACATATCTGAATCTACCCATATACCCAGGTTCATAGATTCATAGGTAGGTTCATAGGTAGGTACTAGGCTATTGGCCCTGGGGCCTATACAAGCCCAGCCAAAAAGGTACCCTGGCTTTTGCCACCCAAGAAAATAATTTTCCTGTGCCACTGTCGAGCAGAGCCACAGAGGTGATCCCAGGGGTGAATTTCCTATTTCCCATCCAGTCATCAAGATTTTTCTTGAAGAGTGCTAATGAGGAGCTTTGTCTGATATATATATATATATATATATATATAGGTAGTTTATTCCAGAGTATGGGAAGTCTCTGGGACAGGAATCTATCCCTCCGGCATGTTCTGTTTAATGTGGTGACAAGGTTTAGGTCCCTAGACCATGTAGTTCAGAGGCATTGGGATTTCTTTAAGTGGAGCATGTCCAACAGCTCTGGGTTTGACATAGCTTTGTATGTTAAGCAGATATCACCTCTGAGTAGGCGATATGCGACGGAGTAAAGCTGGAGTTTTTTGAGAAGGTCTGCGTAGGGCATCTGTTTGAGGCTGGTAATCTTTTTTGTGAGGTATTTCTGCAGCCTTTCCAGTTGTTGTAGATGCCTTGTGAGGTACATACCAAAAGGGGCATTGTACTCTAGAATGGGTCTAATGAGTGATGAGTAGAGGGGAACAATGACCTCTTTTGTTCTGTATGAGAAACCTTTTGTGATGAGGTGTGCCACGCAGAAGGATTTCCTGACTACTGTGGTGATGTGATTATCAAAGGAGGGACTACTGTCCACCTGTGTCCCAAGGTCTCTTATCACACTTTTGGTGTTAAGTATACTACCACCTATGTTGTAGTTCATGGGTACAGAGTTTTTACCAAAGGGGATGACAATGCACTTTTTGGCATTGAGCTTGAGGCCATGGCTTTGACACCAGGCACCTGTCTCATTGAGGCCCTTTTGTAGGATGTCCACATCGTTAGGAGTTTCGATTATGGCTCCTAGTTTGCAGTCATCTGTGAACTTCATTAGCCAAAGACCTTCTGTGTTAGCCTGTACTTCAGAGAAGTAGATACCAAACAGGAGACGACCCAGGACTGAACCCTGTGGTACTCCACTTGTCACTGGTCTGAAGTCAGATTTGGAGTCTGCTACTTTCACAGTGTGGGTTCTGTCAGTGAGCCAGTTGGCAACCCATCTTGTGACAAAGGGATTTATACCTAGTTTAGTGAGTTTATCTATAATTCCAGAGTGGGGGATGGTGTTGAAAGCCTTGGCAAGATCTAGATAGGCTGTGTGAACCACCTTACCCTTGTCTACAGCTTTGGGGACTGCTTCAAAGAAGTCTATCAGGTTTAGGAGACATGATCTGCCTTTTACAAACCTGAACTGGGTGGGATCCAGAGTTTGGAGATTACCAATATCTTTGTTTATAAGTTCCATGATGATACATTCCATGGCCTTGCAGACCAGGCTCGTCAGGCTAATGGGGCGGTAGTTCCTGGGGGCCATGGTGGCTCCCCCCTTGTGGAGTGGGATAATCGTTGCTATGCACCATTCAGCAGGCACAAAGCCTGAGGTGAGGCTATGATTGAACATGGTACTTAGGTGGGGTCCCAGTTCGTTCTGTAGTTCGTGCAGGTCCTTAAATGAGTCAACAGTTTCAATCACTCTGTGCTGTATTAAATATTCACCTTTCAATTTATGCCTACCAAATCTCATATGCTTAGGTTTTTTTATGTATTTATCAGCATATTTTTCTTCTGTGCCCAAATGGTCAATTTAGTAAAGTTATTTTGCAGACATGCCTTATCTGTAACACATGTAATCAGTTTACCCAATTTCAGGTTGTCTGCATATAGACTGTAGAACATCTCAGATGAAAAAGTTTGGTCTGAAAGATACAATCTAAACAAATAAGGGCCTAGGACAGAGCCCTGTGGGACACCCTGACTGTAACCAAGGATTTTGCCTGTCCAGTTGCTGTATGATACTTGTCATGTCCTATTTGTAAGCCATGCAGCTATCCATCTTATCAAGAGTACATCAACACCTAGTTGTACTAATTTATTGATCAGTGTTATGTGTATGACCCTGTCAAATGCTGAAGTTAAATCTATATAAATTACATCACAGCACACTTTTTCATTCATAGCTGTTACTATATTGTTATAGAGCATCATGTTACAAGTGGTAATAGATCTGTTTTCAACATATGCATGCTGATATAAGGTTTCAAGTCCCAACCTATCCAGTTTTAATAATAATTTATCCAATATTACCTTCTCCATTATTTTTCCACAACATGAAAGTAGACATAAGGGTCTATATGACTCTGGGCTTGTCCTACTCCTCTTTCCCTTTGGACAAGATGTTAAACAGAGGCCCCATAAGCCTGAGTTAGTGGTAGTACAGGTGGGTATAAAAGATCCCACGGCACCTATCAAAAAGAGTAGGGTTTTTTATTTGTGTACATATATACAATTCATATTTTTACATATTTACAATATTTACATATTTAACATCATTCAGTACTTCCTTTTAAGTACTTCATTTTTTTAAACCCACCAAAATTATT
>NC_056731.1:734002110-734110060 GCF_019279795.1 Protopterus annectens | reverse complement strand
TAAACCATTCATTAAATTCAACTACCAAGAATTTTAGGGGTGTTCGACCCTTGTCAAAAATCTAAGGCAAGTGATTTAAAATTTGAACAGTGTTAAAGTTTTAAAGTCCAGCCAGATAACATTTCATTTTCTTGTCATATTCATATAGACTTGCATGCCTCAAGTGCTCTTGGAAGGTAAATTGCCTTTCTTGATAATCTCAGGTAGTCTACAAGAGGGTGGAGGCACTGTGTTCGGATAGTAACATCTGACCATTTAAAAAACAGCTATAGCATTTTAAATATTTGATGACTATGGACAGCTTTAGAAATAAAATGCTGCAGGCAAGAAATAAACAGATTGGTGATTGATCATGGCTGTTATTCTGTTCTACAGAGTCTGAAGATAAAAAATGGAACAAGCTTTAAAGGGCTTTTTGTGCAGACCATCAGCTCTATCGCTTTGCAAAGATATCTATATAGTTAATATGTTGTTTATTTATTGGATAAGGAGAGAATTGTGTGTTTTAAAAATAAGTAAGGTTCATTCGAGAGAATCCTACAGCAAAAAAATATATATAAAGGGGTACAACAGGTGATAGAATCAGAGTATGAAGGACCAGTTTATAACAGAAAGATAAAGAATATAAGTTAAGTAGAATAAAATATAAACTGCACTATGTCATAATCTGACTACTTGGTATGGAACATAAATGGCCTTGTTAATAAGAAAAACAATGGAATGTTCTTATCTTTATTTACAATAGAAATGTGCAATTAATAATGTTAGAGGAATCACACCCGAATTACAGAGATCATGAAACATTTGTAAAGAACAGATGTAAGGTGGGTTTGTTTGCTGGATTGGAGACAGCAATCACAACAGCATTCTTTAAGAAAGTATTGGCTCAAAGTATCTTTAAAAAAGGGTACTGGAATAATGACTGAGGAACAAATGAAGGACAGTCAGGCAGAGCATAAGACATTGACTGTACTACATATTCCAGTTAAAGTAGTGAGACAGGATAGAGAGAATATTACTGGAGAAGTTACAGCCTTTCATCAAGGATAAATAATAGCATGAGCCTGGAACACTATATGAAACAAATAAGATATCTCTGTAGGGCCAATAATGTTTGGGCTTATTAAGGTAATGCAAACAAGGCAGAAAGATGTGGAATATGCACATTTTAGTGAAATATGTTTCCTATGCAAGATGAAACTGATGTTTAAAGAATACTTTAATATGGTCCATTCCCTGAAAATACATCCAGTCATAGTGTCAGACTATGCATCTATATCAATTGAGTTTTGTAAGGAAGTAGAGGTACACTGTGATAAACATTGGCATTTTCATTATTCCTTCTGAAAAATAAGTTGTTTAATGATAGGTTAGATCAAACTTTAACTGAAATGTTATTACATTTAAACCTAAGCAGAAAAGACCTTATAAAAACTGGGATACAGTTATGAATGCAGATAATATAGAGTCTAAGTATATGTTAAAAAAGATTATGAAAGATATGACATGCATCAGCAGTAAAAGAGTGATGTAGAAGGAGATAAAATAAAGAGTGAATTCCGTAGGAGTGGTTTGTTAAAATGATTTAATTATTAATGATTTCTAGGAAAGATGGGGGTTGAGGAGGCTAGTAGAGATTGACAGACTGAAAGGGTAGGTGGAAATAGCCAAGTTTAAATGTACTGCAAGATGGGTGGGAGGGATTGGGGACAGAGCAGAGGAGTAAAGTGAGTCCGAGCATAGTGAAAGTGAATAAAACAGGGCCCTCTAGTGAATGTAACCTTATGCCACAAAAAAGTAATTAAAGATAAGCTTTCCTGTTGAAGCTAAACAGCTGAAATAAAGGTAGGCAAATATTTTGAAGAGTATAGAGTGTAAGAGAATAATCGAGAGATACAGCTATGGACAATTTAGAATTATTATACCAGAAAAGTATCTACTACATCCTTTAAATACCTGGCACTTGGCTAGACCAATCTTAAATTTCAACTACACAATCAATACACATGCAAAAAAAAAAAAAAATGAATACAGTTCTGTTCTGGGCAAACACTTTATCACCTCTTCTGTCCACACCAGCTAAATGAAACTTAGGCAAAGGAATACTCTTATTCCAACTCGAATATCGACTATTTGTAATAGTTGCAGCCTCAAAGAAAAATGCTACCACTTTGCAAACCATCTCCAATAAAATGTCAGTTCATTACTAACTCTCCCAATAATGAACACTACTGCTTAACTCTTTCTAAAGCTTAATGCCCCCCCCCCAGTACATTTGAGAGCCAACCTCTTACTGGGATCACTAATTTACAAAGCCAATTGTCCTGAGACACCTTACCTTCTTATTTATAAACTTTTCACCAAAACCTTCACATAAAATCTCAGGTGTATCTCTCTATCTCAACCCTCTCTACTAATTTCAAACACTAAACTTCATTGCACTGACCATGCATTCTCCATACTGACACACAAACTATGGGCTTCCATTCCTCTTCCAATCAGAGATGTCCCAAAGTACTCAGACTTCAGACAGTAGTTCAAGGAACACGTCTTCACCGAAGGTGCAGCTGCACTCACACAGGTCACATTACATGAACCCTACAGTTGTCTCACACTCCTTTATTCCTATTTCATCCTTCATTATCTTAGCTTGTCATTGCCACATGTACTGCTGCTCAATCATCCTACCTCCCTTTTCTCTTTGCATCTCTCACACTCTCCTTTCTACTCCTCTTCCTCCTGCATGCTTCTCTCACCATTTCTCTGTCTTCTCCCCATGGTATCATTTCCAATAACCAATCTTGCTTGCTTCTTCTAATAGTGCTGTCCTCTCTGTGTGTGTGTGTGTGTGTGTGTTATAATGATATGCTACTATCCATGTAGCATAAGCCATCTCTGCTATTATGACTACATCTTATCCAAAAAGCTCTGATAAGCACTGTTATATTTGTCCATTCATGTTCTGACATTGTAAACTGTTTCTTGAACTAAATGTTTTATAGCATATCATTGTATCTGCAAATATGTCTGCTAATTTTTTATGTGATCCTATTCACCTGAGCTGTGCCTTTCCAAATGGTCCATAAAGATCAGAGTGTTCGACCCTGGTAAACAAATATAAATAAAAATAAAAATAATTTAAAAAAATCTGAGTCACAAACCAGAGGCAAAGAAATCTAGTCAAAGTAAATCAATTAATTGTTGTCTAACTTGTAGGACAGATCAGTATTTCTTTTTTTTTTTTTCTGGAAAAAAGGTACCAGGTGAAGAAAGCCTTGATTTACTTTTAAAATAAACAATTGACTTTTGCACCAAATCTTTTTGCAATCAGTAAAACACAAGTGATGTTTCAGGCATATGGAGACCAATACCTAGTTGCACACTTTTTAGGCAGCAGGCTACCCTGCATTTTTTATCTAATGAACTGAAGCTATAACAGACAGAGGCATCTGCCCCCTCAAATACCTTAACATGGTATACAGGAATGCAGTGCAGTAGGGAAGAGAAGAAACATGGACAGTTTGTCAAGCTACAGATGTTTTAAACTATTACCAAGGCCAGCCCTAGGCATCTGCAAGATGTTGTGTGGGGGAATTTCTTTCTTTAATTTGGAAAGTTCCAGTAACAGCAGCGGTTTTAGATTTTGAAACAGAAATTAAAATGAAGCAGTCTATTCCAAGACATCATGAAGTCCGGACTAAAATTCTGTGTACGGGGAGACCAGTGAAAATCAAAAAAGGCTCCACCTTAATTGGTACAGAGCCAGACTCCAGAAACCAGCAGACGTTTAACCCAAAACTGAAAACCTGGTAGAATATAATATCTGCTCCTGAAAAGATTGAGCTGAAGTTATTTTTGATTTAAATGGAAACGGTCCTTATTTGTTCTTTTCCTTATGTAAAAGTTCTGTTTTTCTAAAGATTTCCAAGGTGAAGCAGAAGTCAATGAAAAAAGGAAGAAATATTTAATGATTTTTTGCAGTTAAAAACTTGTAAACTTTTGGGTTTTCTATTGAATATTTTTTGTGTTTTGTTAAAGTAACACAATGAATACAAAATTCAATACTGTGATATCCCCCTAAACAAAACAAGCAGTGTAAACAAAAATGCTCAGGGAGAGCTGATGGCTTTAAGAATGCTTGTTGGTAATTTTCTTTAGGGTATTAGCTAAATCTTACAAAGAGACAGAAAGTGACTGTCAAAAGACTTTACCAAAGATGAAGTGGAACACGTGAAATGGAAGTCAAGGTAAAAAAAGAACTAGCTAACAATTTTTTTAAATGTTAAAAACATGTAAACGTTGGGGTTTTTAACATAATGAGTACAAGATTCAGTACAGTGATCTTTCTCCTAAACAAAATAAGCCGTGAAAAATAAAATGCTCAGGGAGGGCTGACGGCTACAAGAGTACTTGCTGGTAATTTTCTGAAGCGATATTATTATTGGCTAAATCTTAAGAACAGACAGAAATCTAATTACTTTAAAAATAAATAAAAGTTACACCTTATGCTAATGCTGAATAAACAGTCGAGTGACTTAACACCCAAAGCAAAAGCAGAGTAATCATTTAACTCAAGTTATAAAAAAATACACAGATATGTGATGGTGTTCCTTTTTGATGATAGGTGTCTTTCACTACAAGACTGCAGCTACAGTCCCATAGGAACATCCAGGTATTGCTCTGGCTGAAATATGAAAGACTGTCGCAAATGTGCCTGATTTTGCCACATAATTTTGTCCTGTTCTTTGTATTTTTTTTTAAGTTTTCTGGCAAATCACTGAATATTACAGCCAATAATGCCATAAATTAGATTTTCATACTTGTGATTGTTCAGAAAATGTACATTGATACAAAACCTCTTCTGTTAACTTTTTAAGTGAATCAGAGAAATATTTAAAAACTGTCCCTGATTCTGCTTCTTTATCGCTGACTCTTGAGCAAAGAAATTCAGAACTATGACCTTCAGCTACACCCCATATGCATGCGTTGCTACAACAAACATGCTTAAGATGTACATTAGGGTGGCAGAAATAGAACATATTGGAGTGACAGGGACAAGCCTGCTATCCTCAAGAAAGGTCTATAAAAATTTTGCTGTTCCCATTAATCTCTTCAATGGACAGCTCCACTGACAGAGAGGAATAAAGTCCTGAATACAACCCTGGTGGTCCAAGTTCGACAACAAGTTAGGCACTTTGTGGAGCTGGCATAAAGTAGGAGATAAATGATAAGACTTAAGCCTGCTTACCTCTCTGCAAGGGATGGAAGGAGTGCAGAGACCAGGGATCAGGAGGGGTTACCAGTCTATGGGGGGAGGGGCATGGACAACTGATCATGTCACAAGTACTGCAAAAGCCCCTTTCACTCCACCCCTTTGGCTGCCAATGAACACACAGAAGGAAAATAAGACCTTAAAGAGAAAAAAAAAAACTATCCTCCTGGGGATGATGTCACTGCTCCTGGTACACTTGTTGACCCTCACCCCTTGGAATGAATGAGCTCCAGGGCTCTTGCCAAGGAGGAATAAACTGGTCAGTTGTGTGGTTGGGGTTTGGGCTTGATGGTTAAAGGATGACCACAGCAAAAAACAATATGTTTTTATTTAATATAGAAATGTACACCTGGTTCTGTAACACAGACTGCAAGGTAACTGGAGTTCAGTTAGTGGCCTGGCATTGCAGAAGCCAGGCAGGGAAGGAGAAGCCAAGGGCAGAGGAGGGTTGCTACAGCTTAGGTAGTACACAGAGAAATGTGATTTCTCTGGTGGATACTGGGAAAACATTTTCTGTACTTCAGGGAAGAAGCCAGAACTGCTTGGTGGCAGCTTCCTTTACAGAGGTCCCCAGAGACCAGGAAAAAATGGGTCAATTGGCCGGGAGAGTGCTAATGATCAACAGACAGCAGGGAAATAATATGCAAAAGAAAAGTTAAAAATGTAGCCCAAGTGCTTACAGCTGTTAATATTATTGTGGTTCTCCCATAAAGATATATAGTTTATTTGATCATTGTGGTCATTTGACACCCACAAAATTTTAATTTTCTCTGGGGGACCTCAAGAAGAATCCACACTGAACAACATAAATTTCAACTACAGTTGCTTATGCATGGGAAGATAAAGTAGTAGCTGGCCCTAGCTGAAATCATAGCAGACCTTGTGGGATGGCTGTAGTAAAGCCTGTCCTGCTCCATGACTAAGGAACTAACTTATTCTGTCTGGTAAAAGGTAGGCAAAGTGGTCTACCTAGCTGCCTCAAAGATATTCTGAGATGACACTTTCTTAAAGAAGGCTGCTGTGCTTGCTGCTGTTCTGGTAGAATAGTCTCTGACTGACTCCTCCATGTACTTTCCAGTGCTGTCATAAACAAAGGGCAATGTAGTTTGCTAAGAAGTTAGAAAGTGCTTATTAGAGTTAAGTCTGCCCTGTTTCCCTGTTATAAAAAAAGACAAATAGCTGTTCACGTATTCTGAATTATTTCATTCTTGCTAATATCTAAGTTACCTATGAACAGCTACAAAGTAAAAAATCATTTTATTCTTGTTTTGAGAAAACTAGCAACTGAAGGTTAAATATCAGTTCTGAAACCTACTTCAGCATGAAGGAAAAATTAGTTCTAAAGCTGACTCTGTCTTTGTGGGAAGGCAGTATGTAATCTTTGCACAACAAGGCAACACATTTTAAATCTCAAAGATCCTCCTGAGGTAGTAGCCATCAAAACTATTATGTTTTTCAAGCCAAGGACTTAAGTGCAACTCAGCAGATGGGCTCAAAAGGTGGTAGAGTCTCCATCAATAATATTAAGGGCCTAATGAGGATGGTTCACTTTCATATGTAATTTTAAGTGTAGGCCCCATCTGGTAAAGATTCACTGTAGAGTGTCCTGAGATGAGGTCCATGGGGAGGCACACTGCAATGAATGATGGCTGCAATTTAACTGAGGCATAGGGGAGAACATTATTAAATGCTTCCGCCTTCTGCCAAGTAGTGACTCTAGCAGAAGGGATATTTCTTGGCCTGCATATTAAGCAGTTCCTCTTCCATTTATCCAGATAGGACTACCAACTGTTAGTCCTGCTTGCCTCTTGCTGGTTGCACAGAGTTGGGTCTTCCAGACTTAGATTCTGATAGAGGCATAGGCAAATTAAACAGTGCAAGAACTATAAGAACAACAGATATGAGACAGACATACTTCCATCACAGTGTTTTTTTCACAAGTGTTCAGAACTTGTTGGTCACATGACTCAGATCCCCATGTATCACTACTTCTTAAAGGCAAACTACACTCCCCTGTTATTATTTAAAATAAAGAGAACCACACAGGTATACCACAGCACGTTTCAGTGAGTACTGATGGTACAAAGCAATTTCAGCAATAATGGAGGCTTTTCACCACTGTAGTGCAACCATGGAATTGGTATGTACAACTTTCAAGGAATGACTGTGTAGTTTAGGCTTTCCTAGTTAAAAAAACATACTTTGAGCTATGCTGAAAGTGGCTTTTAGAGACATTGTGATGCAGAAAAGTCACTTGCTGAAATTTCCTTTGGCCAAAATGAAAGATTATATACCTTAGACTATAAAGTTACTATTAAACACTTATACATTTGATTTACAGTTATGTTTGCACCTATGCTAGTAAATCATGATGAGATATTCAATTTAACCATTATGTACAGTCACTTAATTGAAGTGGTTTTTTTTTGAGAAGTCTACCACATCTGGTATAGTAGCTCTTTCCCTAGCATAGGTACAGCAGGGTGAGAAAAGCAACTGCCCCGAGCGCAAAATGTTGCAGGGCACAATCAGCCAATCCAGATCTCTCTTTAATGTAATACTGTTTTTTAAAAGCTGATATTGCACTTGCTGTCAAACCGGACTGCTTTAGCACTCTGTGTGTGGTGTAAACTGTAGCAACTGCTTGATACAGTTCAAAAGTAAGAAAAAAATAAATCTCTCTCTCGCTTGCTTTTTTTTTTTTAATTAAAACTTGAACACTGTAGTGCTATGTGTAGCCAGAGTATAAACTGTTCAACTGTTTGCTACAGTTTTAAAGAAAAAAATAAAATGAAATGTGGAAAAGGAGGGGCAGGGCATACAAATGAGACCTGAATGGCTGGATCATGGGTGGTGGTGGTGGGGGGTCCATTTTTTTTTTCTTTTCAGTGGAACAGCTGGGGGTATTTTGCTCTAACTGTAATAAGCCATTTGCTACAGTATAGTGTTTTTTCCCTCTTCACTGGAAGAGCTGAGTGGGGCATGGATCTAACTATAATAAATCAACTGGTACATGCTTTTTTTTCTCTTCAATGGAAGAGCTTGGTGGGGAGTATGGATCTAGCTGTAATAAGCCAATTGCTAATTAAAGTAAAGCGTTTTTTTCTTCTTCATTTTCTCTTCACTTGAAGAGCTGAGAGGGTACGGTGGTAATTTGTGGCACCAGAACACGGCACTGGTTGAGCCAGCTATATTTCTGGCCTTCAGTAAGTAGGTAATAATCATCACTCACAAAAGACTTAGATGGCAAGTTCCTTAATTGTGTAACTTGAAGAATTTAACACTGCCTGGAATAATTTCAGAGGTTTCAGCTTTTCTGCCAGCCAAAACACTTTTGCATAACTCTTGGGCATCTCGAACATGTCTGGCATTGGTTTAAGAAAATGTAACACAGCTGATGTTTTCAATTATTTAACCCCATGGACAGTTGGAATATTAATCAGCACACAAAAAAAAAATATTATGCTGAAACACAGTAATGCTGGTACCTCATGAAGATTCTATTCCTCTTTTTAGTTTTGATTTCTGTGTACACTATACAGTGAACAGTTCTGTACCATTTGTTCTATTTGTACTGTGATATTAGGCTAATATAAGATGTCTTGTCATTCAGTCCTTGAACTTAGACATTTTAAAATGAGGCTCGTGTTCTTTCTGAAGCATCTGATTTCTCAGTTATAAAAGAAATAAAGACTTTTCACCTTTGAGCAACAGATCATTTTCTACAAGCACAACATTAATCCATAGCTGAAGATATTTCAGACTAGCTGGCAAACCTGTTATGTCTTCTTTATTGGATACAACCACAAGAAACATTAAGCGCTTTTGTCTCCTATACAATTACATTGGATTTCTTCAGGCTTTCTGAACAGAAAAAACAGAGAACTGTTTCCATTTGAGGTCCTGTTATGTCTTCTCTTAATTGTATTTTTTTTCAAGAAATACTTGCATTTGTGCACAGTCTATGGACCTTCCAGTTAATTTTTCAGCAAATCTTCTTTACATTCATCTAGACACAATGCACTTAACATATCAGCAATATATATTAGTCTACCTGGCTTATAATGTACTTCCACATTATATTTCTGAAGTGCCAACATTCTTTGCAATCCTATAGGCACTTTACAAAGTGACTTTGTGAAGATGCTTTGCAAAGGTTTATGATTTATCTCTGTGTCTTTCATACAGTCATGCAATTTATGACATTTTCCCAATATGTACATATCTTCTTTGTGGATCAGTCAGTTCTAGAAATGCATGCTTGATTGATCTGCCTTCTTGTAGTGCTGCTTCTAGATTTTTCTAGCTTATAGCTGCTCACTTGAAATATTCTAGGTTGTTGTGTCTTTCGGCTTTTCCAGGTTAGGGGGTCACCACAGCGGAACTCCGGTCCGCTAATGATTGGCAGTAGATTTTTACATACCGAGTTGCTGGCTCTGACGCACAACCTTCAACGAAGGTATGCCCATTCATGCATGTTTCCACACAGAAGATGCTCTAGCTGAGAATTGAACAGGACAATGTCTTACTGTGAGGCAACAATGCTACCGCAGCACCACCACTAGGTAATGCTGTATTAAAATACTTCAGTGCCAGTGTGATTACTCTTCATACCAACTCCAAATCACATTCTGCTTAAGCAGCTTTCTTAGAGATTCTATTATATCTGAGAAGTGTGGGATGTACTTTGGCAGGTATTGTACCATACCCAAGAATCATACTAGTAAAGGAAGAGTCTGTTTGCTGGAGTGTGCATATTTCAAATAGCAACCATTTTGTCTGTATCTAGCTGTAGCCCATTGTTTGTAAGATGATCCAATATAACACTAAGCTTTCATCAGTTCAGACCTTAGCTTTTCTAGTTACATAATCAATCTCCTATCATCTACTGTATGGTATAACTCATACCAAAATGACATTGTTTGTGGATATGAAAACTTCCAAGATGGCTGCATATTGAGTAACAGCTTAATTTTAGTTCACCCAGTGTGAAAATGGTAACTCAGAAGAAAGAGCCAGTGAACACTTTTGATATGGGTAAATTTCAGTAACTAGCTAGTAAGTGCATTGTCTGGATGCTAACAAAAAAGACATTCAGAGAACCTGAAAGCAAATCAACCACAAAAGGTGAAAAAACACTGACTGGGAAGAATTCTGCAGCTGTTCACCAAAAAGCAGTGCAAGCCACAGCTTTGGTGCAAGACATGACTTCCAGTAACCTAGAGGAAAAAATAAGTCAAATGTACTCAGAAATTATTAAAATAAATATAACACCAATGAAGTATATTCAACTCAAATAACAAAAGGCTGGAAAAAAATGGTAGAAGCTTTAAACAGCTATTCAGATGAGGTGATAAAACTCCAAAAGTCAGGGGTAGAAATGAAGAAAAGGCTGGATGAGTATGAGATTGCTCAAGAAGAGATGTTTCAAAATATAATAGTATTAGAGGAAAACCTGAGATTTTCTGCTGTAACATTAAAGCTGGAAGGAACATATTGTATTAATTTTATGAAAGCACAAATAAGCAACTGGACTGGTATTCCATAGCAGGAGTTGTTAATTGAAAAGGCACATTGTGTGTATGCTCCAAACCTGACTATGAGAAACCAACTTAGGCCTTTAATATTAAAGATGCAATCCTACCAGCAGAAGAAGATGATTCTGACAAAATTGTGGCAGAAGGACAAAGTACTAAAAGTGGGAGACAGAAGAGTGTCTGTGGAAAATTATTACTCACTTTACACCAGGCAGAAGAGGAGTAAATTTATTCCAGTAATCAGAAAATGTTGAGATACAGGTGTGACATTCAAACTGCTGTATCCCGCTATTTTCAGAATAATATTCCTGGAAGGATAAAATCATTTTTGATGCAGAGCATGCTAAGGAGGAAATACAAAAGTTTCTCCAACAAAAAGTGAGCTGTAAAACAGAAGGAAATTCTGTTTCTGGTTCATCTGGTAATAAAGACCACAGACAGACTGTGCCAGTGAAACCTTTTCCAGTGTTTCAATGGAAAATGTTTGAGAAACAGAAAAAAGC
Source organism: Protopterus annectens (assembly GCF_019279795.1). Lineage (NCBI taxonomy): Eukaryota > Metazoa > Chordata > Ceratodontiformes > Protopteridae > Protopterus > Protopterus annectens. Next base: position 734,098,748 of record NC_056731.1, on the reverse strand, counting down.
AAAAGAGTTGACTCGAAGAACTGAGAGTATGTTGGAAAAGAAGCAGAGACAAGATTTGGGAGATGGAGATAAGAATAAAGCCAGCAACTGGTTCAAGGCTCCAGAGAGCACCCCTGCAGTACCAGGCTACAACTCTTACCACACTTTTCGGCCACCAAACCAGGACCGAAACACTAAAGGTGGAGGAGTGTCAATATTCACCAAGGATATTCACACCACCAGGCTAGTTGCCCAACACAATGCGTCTGAAATTCTCCAGGTGCAACCAACACTAGGTAAGACTGCAATCCAAATTGTACCTTGCTACAGATCCCCCACCATACACCAATATTCTCACTACATCTTTCTAAACATACTGGAAAATATTAAGATAGAACCAAACACCCTAATACTGGGTGATTTTAACTACCCTGCCATTAACTGGGAAAACTACTCCTGTACCAACACCTTTGCCCAAAGGTTCTTGGAATTCATAAATTCCAATGCCCTGGATCAACTAATCCATAGTCCCACCAGGGGGTCCAATATCCTAGACCTGGTCATTACCAACATGGGAAATCGATGCTCCACACCTATGGTCGCCCCCTCGTTAGTCAGGTTTGACCATAAGCTAATCGCCCTTAACATCCACATCCAACCCCCACTCCCCAGTAAGGAAACCTCCATAAAAAACTTCTCCAAAGCTAACTTCATACTACTCAAGTCAGAAGTGACAAACTTCATGACACCCATGCAGACGGGAACTGAAAGTTCAACTGCTGAATCCTACACTAAGGCACTGTACGAGCACATCCACTCATGCATGAATCATGCCATCCCTAATAGAACCAAGGTGCTCTCATCCAAAAAAAGGAAGCCAATCTGGTGGTCCCCTGCCATAAACAAACTTTACAACAAAAGGAAGAAACTGTTGCAGAAAAGAGGAAAATCCTAGGATGCAAAAAACTCCCTTACAAGCCTCAGTAAGAAACTGAGATCCCTCATAAAATCCTCCAAAGCTAGTTACGAAAATAAAATTGCCAAAGATTCCAAAGACAACCACAAGGCATTCTATAACTATGTCAAGAATCTAAATGGCAATGCTCAGATCTGCTCTGAGCTAAAACAGAATGGCATTAAATATACTGATCTCAAGGATATTGCCAATATCCTGGCAGATTGATTCAGTGCCAACTTCACCCCCCTCTCACCCCCTAAATGGCCCATCTCAATACTGGAAGATTGCCAAATTCCAGTAACAATGGCCACACAGGTAAAAAACGCACTCTCCAAAGCTAAGAATACAGCATCCATGGGACCAGATGACATCCTGGGCTGTATACTACATGAACTACACTATGAACTAGCACCTCACCTAAGTGTCATGTTTAATCATAGCCTCACCTCAGGTTTCGTGCCCACTGAGTGGCGCACAGCTACAGTTATCCCACTCCACAAGGGGGGATCCACCTTGGATCCCGGAAACTACCGTCCCATCAGTCTGACAAGCCTTATCTGCAAGGCCATGGAATGTATTATCATGGAACTTATAAACAAAGACATTGGCAACCTTCAAACACTGGACCCCACCCAGTTTGGGTTCGTGAAGGGCCGATCTTGTCTCCTGAACCTGATTGACTTCTTCGAATCAGTCTCCAGAGCCATGGACAAGGGTAAGGTGGTCCTCACAGCCTATCTAGACCTTGCCAAGGCCTTTGACACCATCCTCCACTCTGGAATCATAGATAAACTTATTAAACTGGGCATTAATCCCTATGTCACCCAATGGGTTGCTAACTGGCTTACTGACAGAACCCACACTGTAAAAGTAGCTGACTCCAAATCTAGTTCCAGACAAGTGATAAGTGGAGTACCTCAGGGTTCAGTCCTGGGACCGCTCTTGTTTGGCATCTACTTCTCTGAAGTACAGGCCAACACTAAGGGACTCTGGCTAACAAGGTTCGCAGATGACTGCAAACTGGGAGCCATTACTGAATCCCCAAATGATGTGGATACTCTACAAAAGGGCCTTACAGAAACAGATGCTTGGTGCCAGAACCAACGCCAAGAAATGTATAGTTATCCCTTTTGGGAAAAAACATGTATCCGTGAATTACCATATAGGTGGCAGTACACTAAACACCGAATGTGTGATAAGAGACTTAGGGACACAGGTGAACAGTGGTCTCACCTTCGATAACCACTTCGCCACAACAGTCAGGAAATCCTTCTATGTGGCACATCTCATCACTAAGGGCTTTTCATCCAGAAAAAAGGAGGTCATTGTCCCACTGTACTCATCCCTCATTAGACCCATTATAGAATACAACGCCCCGTTTGGTATGTACCTCTCAAGACATCTGCAACAACTGGAAAGGCCACAGAAATACCTCAGTAAAAGAATCACATGCCTAAAGCAGATGCCCTATGCTGACCGCCTTAAAAAACTCCAGCTATACTCTGTCACATATCGTCTACTCAGAGGCGATCTCTGCTTAACATACAAGGCCATGTCAAACCCAGAGCTGTTGGACATGCTACACTTAAAGAAATCTCAATCCCTCAAAGCAACACGCTCCAGGGATCTAAACCTTGTCATCACAATAAACAAAACATGCTGGAGGGATAGGTTCCTGACCCAGAGACTCCCCAGACTCTGGAATAGATTGCCCATACATGTCAAGCAGAGTGCCTCTCTGGCCCTCTACAAAAGGAACCTTGACGACTGGATGGGGAAAGGAAATTCACCCCGGGGATCATGTCAGTTGCCCTGCTAGACAGGGGTCCCGGGAAGTAAATAGTGTGGGAAGAAATAGCCAGGGAATTGTTATGGCTAGGCTTGTATAGGCCCTAGGGCTGATAGCCTAGTACCAACCTATGAACTCAGAAATAGACAAATACATGTGGGATTATAAAGCATTAATTATATTTGTGAAACATGTCAAAACAAGAAAACTGGAAATATTGGACTAAGTTTGTTTAACCTGTAAGAGACTCTAAAGTGTATGTCATTAATGTTTGGAGAAACACCTAGTAGAGGGGAAGAGGAAGGAAAGAATTAACTATAAGTAAAACAAACATTTGTTCTTAACAGTAATATTTGTATAGTGCATATCTGCATGCTGTAAAATCTTCTCAGTTATTTTCAAGTGTAATGGGGATATTAAAGTAAACAGCTGCCCCTGTTTTCCTTCTTTTCTCTTTCTACTTGTTCAGTTTTAAGAAATGCAGGCACTGCAACTTATACAAAGAAGAAAAGTCTGTTCAAGAGAGTATGGTACAATAAAAAATTATGTGCTTTTTCTCATTCTTGCATTGGGGAATGGCTGGATCAAGGCTCTTGGCTTTATCTAGTAACATGTTTTAAGAGAAAGCAAATAAATAAAAAGGAACAATGAATATAATAAAGCTTTCCTTTAGTAAATAAATAAATAAATACTTGTAGAAGCAACTCTGTACCTGGATCTCATGTTTCCAAGGAGACAATTTGATAAAGAGCAATAAAAACAAAGTAATACTTTATTTTAATGGCTTCCTTTCAATAGCTAGGAGATAATGTTTTCTGAAAGCATTCAAGTATTTTCTCATGCTGGGAGAATACATATAAGGCAAAAACGGACAGCATTTAATATTAACTTAATAGGTTTTGGGGACGTATTGGGGGTGTATTATTTGAGGGCTATCAATAAAAAAGAAGTTATGTCTTACCATAACATTCCATCTGTATTGTTGATCCTTGTTCAGTCATTATGTGTGGGTATCGGTTCCGACCTCGGAACCAAGCCGGCCATCTTCCAAGCTCGCGTCACCTACAAACACTAGAGCTAAACTGTTACCCAGAATTCCCCTCTCCCTGTTAACTCAGATTGAGTTTGCAAGTCAAAGAAGGTAGAGGCTACCTCTGGTCAAATGACCTAATAGAACCGGATGGTGAGATCCACTAGAAGCCACAGGAGGGGGAAGGAGGGAGGATTGTAATGATTGAACGAGGATCAACAATACAGATGGAACGCTATGGTAAGACATAACTTCTTTATCTAGGTTCATAGGTTGGTACTGGGCTATCTGCCCGAAGGCATATATTAGCCCAGCCACGTTGTGTGGTATTCACCTCCCCTTTAGTAGTTCCCTAGACCTTTGTACTAGCAGCTAGTACCCTTGGCCCCTATCTAGTAGTGCTGTTGGTGTGATCCCCGGTGTGAACTTTCTGTTACCCATCCACTCATCAAGGTTCCTCTTGAAGAGTGATAGTGAGGGGCTCTGCTTATGTAGATCGGGACCCTGTTCCATAGTAAGAGAAGTCTCTGCGAAGGGAATCTATCCCTCCAGCATGTTCTATTCATTGTTGTGTTGAGATTTATATCCCTAGAGCGTGTAGCTCGAGTAGATTTGGTTTTGCTAAGATGGAGCATGTTCAACAATTCTGGGTTGGACATGGCTCTGTATGTTAGACAGAGATCGCCTCTGAGAAGGTGGTATGCAACAGAGAACAGTTTTAGCTTTTTCAATCGTGCTGCATAGGGCAACTGTTTGAGGCCAGTAATCCTCTTGGTTAGGTACCTCTGTGGTCTCTCCAGCTGCTGGAGATGTCTATCCAGGTACATTCCAATTGGTGCATTGTACTCAATAATGGGTCTGATGAGGGAAGAGTAGAGGGGCACCATTACATCCTTAGATCTTGATGTGAACCCTTTCGTGATCAGATATTATTAATCCTCGTTCATTGCTTACGTGTGGGACAGAGTCCCCAGCTACCTCAATTCCTGGGAGGCTCTCATGGAAGGACATTCCTGAGCACCATAGAACCAAAAGATGCTCTTCCACTGGAGGCCAAATCCAATTTGTAATGATTGATGAAGGTATGAGGAGTAGCCCAAGTTTCAGCTGCACAGATGTCATGTAAAGAAGCTCTGGCATGGAAGGTAGCAGAAGTTGCCACTGACCTTGTAGAATGAGCCTTTATGGTAGTGGGTAATGGAATATTACATTGTGTATAAATGAAGGTCACACAGACTTTCCACCATCTAGCCAATGTGACCTTAGTAACAGCACATCCTAATTTAGGTCCAGAATAGGCCAAAAATAACTGGTCTGATTTACGAGAATGCTTAGTCCTGTTCAAGTAGAAACAAATTTGCCTGTGAATATCTAGGGTATGTAGGCAATACTCTCCTTTGTTTGAATGATTGGGGAAGAAAACTGGCAATTCAGTGGTTTGATTAATGGACATTTCAGAGATCACTTTTGGCATAAAGGAAGGATTAGTTCTCAAAGACACTCTGTATGAAAAATCAAATATGGACTCTTGATGCATAAGGCTTGAAGTTCAGAGATACATCTCGCAGAAGTAATGGTGACCAAAAACAAGGTTTTCCATGACAAGTATTTGAGGTCGCAAGAAGAGGCTGGTTCAAAAGGTGGCATTGTCAAAGCTTGTAGGACTAATGACAGGTCCCATGGTTGAATACGTTCTCTAAAAGGGGGGTTTAGATGATTCACACCTTTCATGAAGGTCTTGCATAATTTGTGTGACATAAGAGAGTAATCTTGGACACCATTATGGAAATTAGATATTGCAGCCACATGAACTCTGATAGTAGAGGCTGATAGACCGGATTGAAATAGATCAGCTAGATACTTCAGTACTATCGACACTGGTGCTGAAAAGGGATCTACCTGCTTTTCTTTCAGCCAAAAAGTAAATCTTTTCCACTTGCTTAGATAAGTAATTCTGGTGGAAGACTTATGAGATGCAATAAGAATGTCACGTACTGGCAAAGAAAGATCATTCTGCCTGGCAATCAAGGGAATTGGAGGAGCCAAGCTGTGAGCTTCAGGCTGTTCAATTTGGGGTGAATCAGATTCTGAGAATCCATGGTTGATCTAGCAGGTGAGGCTAAAGGAAGGGGAACCAAATCTGACAAGGCCAATATGGTACTATGAGGATCACTTTGCTCTTCAACCGGCGGGCTTTCTTCAGAAACTGGGGAATGAGGGGGAGGGGTGGAAATGCATAAAGTAGATCTGAGGGTCAATCATGGAATAGAGCATCCCTGGGTGACTGTCTCGGTGGGGGAATCAGGACAAAGAAGTTGCTGCATTTGTAGTTGATCAGCAATGCAAAGAGGTCGCAGCAAGGGAGACCCCAGTAGTGGTTGAAGATCTTCGCCGCTATCAAGGGATTCAGGGACCACATGTGAGGTTGTAGAATGCACCTGCTGAGTCTGTCTGCTATCACGTTGGAACTCCAGGGAATGTGTGTTGCTAGAAGAAAACAATTGGTAGCTATTGCCATTGCCATATCCTCATGGCCTCTTGACAGAGTGGGTAAGATTTGGTTCCGCCCTGTTTGTTGATATACCAGACCACCGCCATGTTGTCTGATTGTGTTGCAATAGTCTAAGATGGCAGCAGGGGATCGAATGCTTGCAACGCCAGAAGCACTGCCCTCAGCTCTAGAACATTTATATGCAGATGGGTTTCCAATTCAGACCAAGTATCTTGGACTGTCTGTCCCTAACATAGCTCCCCCACCCCATCAGGGAGGTGTCCGTGGTCACTGTAGCCTTGGGCTGTTGGGGGGAGAAGGGACGAGACCATTGTGATGGGTTGTGAGCCATCCACCAATTTAAATCCTGTTTGCACCTGTGAGTTACCCGAATCTTGGCTGAAAGAGGATACTGAAAAGGATACCATTGGGTGAGCAGTAGCCATTGTAGAAGCCTCATGTGAAACCTGGTCAGGGGGACAATGGTGATGGAGGCTGCCATGGAACCCAACAGCTGTAGGACAGAGTGAGCTGTGGATTTCTCCCTTGAAAGGTTGGAATCTTTTAGTTATGTACTTACCATAACTTTAGATGTTTGGGATCCATCTCGCCTACATTCTGTACTGATGGGCTCGGAGCCGATCCTCGGCTCCGACTCGGCACACTATGTTATAGAGTGAAGCCTCTTATTGGCTGAGCTATTCTCTGTCCCAGGATGCACCACCACTACTTCCCCAGATCTTGTTTGTCTGCACTCATGCACACACACATAACTGTTTATATAACATTGCCAGATGTTTCAAGATGAAACAATAGAATTCGGACCGTCCGATCTCTTCTGATCTCCAAGGCAGGGGGAAGGAGGGTGGGTTATTAGGAATGTAGGCGAGATGGATCCCAAACATCTAAAGTTATGGTAAGTACATAACTAAAAGATGTTATGTGATCCTATCTCACCTACATTCTGTACTGATGGGACAGCGTCCCTAGCACCTAATTCCTGGGTGGCTCACTGGAAAACACTCCTGAGCACTGTGGAACCAAATGAAGCTCGCCCCCGAGATGCCACATCCAATTTGTAGTGGGAAATGAAGGTGTGCGGGGAAGACCACGTAGCCGCAGCACAAATGTCACTAATGGCAAGCTTAGAATGGAATGCTATTGAAGTAGCCATAGCTCTTGTAGAGTGAGCTTTGACAGAGGTTGTAAGCTCTTTATTAGAAGAGGAATAAGCCTGACTAATACAGTCCCTGATCCATTTGGCAATAGTGACCTTTGTGACGACTTTGCCCAATTTATTATCCGAAAAGGACACAAACAATTGATCTGTTTTCCGTGTTTGTTGGGTCCTGTCTAAATAAAAACGCAATTGCCTGTGAACATCCAATGTGTGGAAGATGTATTCCACTTTGTTTGAGTACTTTGGAAAGAAAACTGGAAGTTCTAATGACTGTTGCAGGCAAAAACTGGAACAAACTTTAGGGACAAAGGATGGATTAGGCCTGAGAGATACTCTATCTTTGTGAAAAACCAGGTACGGTGGTTTTACAGATAGAGCTTGAAGCTCTGAAACCCTTCTGGCAGAAGTAATCGCGACCAGAAAGGCAGTTTTCCAAGAAAGAAGTTTCAAATCACAGGTTGCTGCCGGTTCGAAGGGGGATGATGTTAAGGCACGTAATACCACATCGAGATCCCACGGAGGAGCAGGATGAGAAATCGGAGGTCGTAAAAGCGCAGCACCTTTCATGAAGGTTTTACACAATCTGTTGCTCATTAAAGGTGGGTTTATAGATTCATGAAAATTGGAAATAGCTGCCAATTGGACCTTGATGGTAGAGACTGAAGAACCTTGATTGAATAGGGAAGTGAGAAATTTCAGGACTTCTGGTACCGGAACAGTGATGGGATCTAGACCCCGGAGTTGAGCCCAAATAGCAAATCTCTTCCATTTGCTAGTATACAATTTCTTAGTGGCAGACTTGTGGGCTGAGGATAAGATACGTATGACTTCCGGGTCTAAAGTATGATTCCTGACTATAGTCGGAAGAGGAGGAGCCAAGCTGTTAACTTCAAAGTGTGAAGGGACTGATGGAGTTGTCCCTACTGATGAATTAATAGGTCTGGGATCTGATCCAGGAACCATGGTCCGTCCAGTGCATATTTCCGAAGATAGGGGAACCATACCTGACGAGGCCAGTAAGGGGCAACTAAAATCATTTTGCTCCCCAAGTGAGATGCCTTTTGGATCACTCTGGGAAGGAGGGGAACTGGAGGGAAGGCGTATAGCAAGCCGGTGGGCCAAGGATGGGCTAATGCGTCCATAGGACTCTCCCCCGGAGCTGGAGTGAGAGAGAAGAACTTTCTGCACTTCGCATTCAGCGGGGTTGCAAAGAGGTCGCAACAAGGAGTTCCCCATCTGCTGAAGATCTGAGTTGTCACTGCATCGTTCAGAGACCACTCGTGAGGAGAGAGAATAGTTCTGCTTAGTCTGTCGGCTATCACATTGGACTTGCCCATTCCCAAACTCTCATGGCCTCTCTGCAAAGGGGGTAGGTTCTGGTCCCTCCCTGCTTGTTCAGATACCAGACTACTGACATGTTGTCGGAGTGAATGGCAATTACGTCCTGAGGGAGGTAATCGTGGAGGGCTTGTAGAGACAGAAACACCGCCCTCATTTCTAAAATGTTGATATGAAGGAGACTCTCTTCTGAATGCCATTTGCCTTGGACTGACCTGCCCAGGTAATGCCCCCCCACCCCATCTGGGAGGCGTCCGTCGTCAATGTGGCCATAGGAGGAGGTGGAACAAAGGGTCGTCCCTGATCCAGATTGGAAGGCACCAGCCACCAGCGAAGGTCCTGTTTGCAGGTTTCCGTGATCCGTATGAGGTGACTGAGAGGGAGATCCTGAAAGGACCACTGTGTCGATAGGAGCAACTGGAGAATTCTCATATGCAATCTTGCTAAGGGGACTAGGAGAACAGTGGCCGACATAGAGCCTAATAGTTGCAGGACCATCCTGGCTGGAGCTTTGGATCTGAGAAGCAAGGCTCGGACTTGAGCCTGTATAGTCTGTATCCTTTCTGTAGGAGGATAGACCCGCATTTGGTTTGAGTCTATCTCTACTCCGATGAACCTTATGCGCTGAGATGGCAGCAACACAGACTTTGGCCAATTGAAGGTGATTCCAAGGGAAGTGCCTAGTGATATGGTGGCTTGTAGGTTCTGCAATAGTAGACACCTGGAGGTGGCAGTTAGGAGCCAGTCGTCCAGATACGGAAACACCTGGAATCCTAGACTCCTCAGGTGAGCAGTCATGACCACCAAACATTTGGTGAACACCCTGGGGGCTGTGGTGAGACCAAAGGGCAGTGCGCAGAACTGAAAATGACTGTCTCCCAGGCTGAAGCGCAAATGTCTCCTGGACGCCTGATCTATCAGGATGTGATAATAGGCGTCCTTGAGATCTATGGAGCACATCCAAACACCTTTCTCCAGCAGTGGGAGAATGGATTGTAAGGTGACCATTCGGAACTTGGACTTTTTGACTGATCGATTTAGGATGCTGAGATCCAAAATGGGCCTCAAGTCCCCGGTCTTTTTTGGCACCAAAAAGAATCTTGAGTAAGTCCCTAATCCGATCTGGTCTGCGGGGACCGGTTGGATGACTCCTTTTTGAAGCAGCTTTGAGATTTCTAAGGCTGCGATTTCCCATTGACTGGGTGGCGGGTCCGGGATTTTCTTGGACGGCGGTGGAGGGTGTGAAAAGGGGATGCTGTAACCTCCGGCGATGATTCGAAGCACCCATCGGTCCTGAGTGATACCTTCCCAGGCTTTTAGGTGCCTCGAAAAATGACCCCCAACTGGCTCCGGAGCTGCACAGTCGGGCAATCCTTCAGGGATTGTGGAAGGCTGAAGAGCCACGAAAGGACTCGCAGTCTCCAGTGTTGCGGGGGCCTCTGCCGCCTCTGGGATGGCATCTTCCAGAAAAATTTCCCCCTCCTCTGCCTCTAGAAGGGGATCATCCTGCTGCGAGGGATAAGACTTCTGGGATTTACGGAACCACATTTTCCCTCCTCTTTTAGCCTTGGGGTAAGGCCGAAAGGGAGTGGAAAACTGTGCCCCTACGGCAGTCAAAGTCTTACCTTCTTGCTCGCAGCGGGTCAATGTCTCCTTTACCTTGGGTCCAAACAAAGAGGACCCATCAAAGGGAGCGTTGGCAAAGGAAGACTTAAAGGCTTCCGCAAAATGACACAGGCGGAGCCAGGCTTGCCTCCGTGAGCAACACCCGCACCCGCTCTACTCGCCCCCTCGGCTGCATATGAAATGAGCCTCATGGACGAGTTTGATATCGATGACAGCGTAGCCAACTGAGAGCCAACCGTCTGGGCCAGCTGCTCAGGTAGGTTACCCAAGAGGTAAAGAGTTTAAACAGTAGCTTCTTTTGAAAGAAACTGTTTTTGACTTGATAAAGCTTGGTATTACCCAAGCGAAAGCGCTTGTCTTATATTGCTGTTTCTCACTTTGTTAACCCTTGGATTTTATCATCTAACAGTCGAATAAAGGAATTGCCTTTTTATCGAATTATTGTCTTCATTTGACGGTCTTGGAGTTTCTTCCTGGTTGTGTGTGATTTACATTTGGTTTTCCGTACCCAAGAGGGTATCTGAAAGCTCCTTGATCAGATCCCTCTGAAATCTAGTGAAGTGCGTTAAATAGTTCAGGGACCTTAAGGTAAAGGCTGCTGAACTGAGGGTGCGCTTCCCGTACCGATCCATGCTCCTAGACTCCTTATTAGGAGGATGGACGGACGTCGAAGCCTCTGCTACATCTTGTTGGGTAGCAGATGCCACTACCAGGGCATCTACAGCCACACCTTTGGTCAGAAACTCCTTCTCTGGGGGTGCTGATAAGAATTTATTTGGGCGAGCAGGCACTGGTTCCACAGAGTCTGGATGCTCCCAGCCTGACAGATCAAATCTAGGAGCTCATCGAAGGGCGGAGACACCCAGGAGGCGGAGGGCTGAGCCACGAAGGCCTTGAGGAACACCAACTCGTCAGCGGAAGGGGGTTTGGAATGCCAGCCGCCTCATTGTTTGAGGGCTTCCAAGATGTCTGCAAAGGAGACATCATCTGAGGACGACTTAGGGGACCCCTCCGCATCATCAAGATCGGTGTCCGACGTGAGAGACTCATCAGGGGAGTCGACGTGCTTCCTCTTGCACAGTCTTTTCCTTGGGGGTTCCTCTGAAGAAGCTTCAGAGGGACCTCCAGGAGGGGGGGAAACCCCACTGGGGGTGACCTCAGGCCCCGGGGCTCCACTGTCTAGCGACAGGGGGACTACCAAAGACCCAGTCTCCGTGTGTAGGGAAGGTGCCAGTGAGACCGTGGAGGTAGCCAAAGAAGATTTGGCCAAAGCACTCCTCATGGCCCTGAAGGCCGGACCGCCAGAGTCCTGGGAAGGTCCAACCCCCGTGGCCACAACCGTAGACGGTACCCCCGCAGCCGACGCACCGAGAGGAAGGCTCGGAACCGAAAACATCAGTCCCGAAGCGTCCCCCCCCGGGGCCGACCAAGGAGGTCCGTGTACCGAACTCCGACTCGAGAGCCGGGGTTGGAGTAAGGGTCGGAGCTGACCCGAAAACCTCCATCGGCTCCACCAGCACCGGCTCCAATGGTGCCAAGGCTGTTGGAGGAGGAACCAGAACTACAGGGTGGGCCATCGGCTCCGAAGCCGAATGGGCTGGAGCCGAAACTAATTTCTGGAATACAGGAGACTGAAAAAGTCTTAGGAGCACCCTGTCGATGTCCAAATCCGACATCTTGGAAGATCGGGAGGAGACCGACCAGGCCCGAACCGACTTCTCCATCGGCTGCCAAGGACTAGGGGACCGGCTCCAAATAGACTCGACCAGTATCGGTGCCGAGGGAGATTCCAAAACAATTTCCCTCGGTGCCGAGGAGGGCTTCGGCGCCGAAGGGGAAGAGTCTGAGCCGGCAACCCTCATCGGCTCCAAAATCAGTGGAGCCGATGAAGGTGACCCGCCTCTCGAAGCCCCAGCCATCGGCTCCGAAACCAGAGGAGTCGAGACTGGAGGCATCGAGGCAGACCGTTCTGCCCTCGGCTCCGAAGTCCGTGGAGCCGATGGAGAAGCCTGCCTAGATTTCTTACTGGTCGGTTCCGACGGACTGGTCGGAGCCGACAATTTCTTTTTCTTAGCTGGAGAGGAAGAGGAAGATAAGGCCTCCTCGAAGGAGGGTTTGATAAACCCTTTTAAGATTAATTTATTCTTCCTCTCTTGGAGGACCCTGGAGGAAAAAGCGTGACACATGCTGCAAGACTCCTGTAGGTGTTTGGCGCCTAAACAGTACACGCACAAGGAGTGATCATCGGTGATGGACATTTTATAATTGCATCTCGTGCACTTTTTAAATCCTGAGGGTCTATGCTCTTTAGACATAATGCCTGTAGACTACTCACTATATCAGAGAAAAATACCAAGTATGTCAATCAGAAACAGATTTTACAACAATAAAGAAAACCTTTTCTTATATATTGTTTTTTTAAACAAGAGGCGAAGCCCAAGAAAGATAAACAAATAACAACTACAACTACAAATACACCAAAAAGGAGGGCCAAGAACCCTCTAACTCAAACAGGTACTTGACCTCCAAAATAAGAAGACTCACTAAAGAACTAAGGGAAGGCCCCCTCTAACTTAAACGGAAACCTTTCCCTGTTCAGTCACACAAAATTACCACAAAAATTTTACAAAACACACTTATACACAACGATAGCTGTTAAAACAGCTTTTGGGTAAAGTTTAAAGAATTTCCTGACAGAAAAACTCTCAGAAAAAAAGCACTTAGCTCAGCCAAGTTCGAGACCACGTCCTACCTTGTAAGCGGCAAACGAGATCTGGGGAAGTAGTGGTGGTGCATCCTGGGATAGAGAATAGCTCAGCCAATAAGAGGCTTTGCTCTATAGCATAGCGTGCCGAGTCGGAGCCGAGGATCGGCTCCGAGCCCATCAGTACAGAATGTAGGCGAGATAGGATCACATAACATCAGTTGTTGCTTTATCCTTAGATTTCTGTGCTCTGGAATGGATGCTCTGTAGTTCTTTGTATCCAAGATGACCCCTATGAATTCTGTGGACTGAGATGGGGTGAGATTGGATTTTTGTCAGTTTATGGTTGTGCCTAGCCTTTCTGCAGTGAGGAGAGAGTATGCCAGGGCTTCTTCCAACAGATGTCTGGTGGGGGTGGAGATGAGCCAGTCGTCTAGGTATGGAAACACCTGGAATCCTTGTAGTCGCAAGTGAGCTGTGACAACTGCCATGCACTTTGTGAACACTCTGGGGACTGAAGAGAGACCGAGGGGCAGTACTCTGAACTGGTAGTGACTGGCTCCTGCATGGAAGTGCAGAAATCTTCTTGATGGCCTGTCCACTTTTATGTGGTAGTACACATCTTGAAGATCTATCGAGCACATCCAATCGTCTTTCTCCAAAAGTGGGAGGATAGACTGTATTGTGACCATCCGGAATTTTTGTACTCTTACAAACTTGTTCAATACACTGAGATCGAAAATTGGTCTCCATTTCCTGGTTTTCTTTGGCACCAAAAATAATCTTGAGTAGAATCCGGATCCCATCTGGTTTGGAGGGACTATTTGGATGACTCTTTTTGTTAGCAGCTTTGATATCTGCAATGCTGCTTTTTCCCTTTGACTGGGTGGAACATCGGGTAAGTTTATTGGGGTGGCAGGACAAAGATCGAAGAGAATATGATAGCCTCTGGTTATTATCTTTTGTACCCAAGAATCGGTGGTGATGGCTAGCCAGGCAGAAGGGTACAAAGAGAAATGACCCCCAACCACCTCCAGAGGAAAGCAGTTGGGCTGCTCTTCAGGAGCGCTGGTAGGATTGACCAGGAAAGGAATCCCTGGAACCCTGGTTATGTGGAGCCCCTCTGCCCTGTAAAGGGCGTCTTCCCTGTGAGTTTCCCACTCTGCCTCTAGGGGAGAACTCGGCCTGTGTGTAACGGAAAGGACCCTGAGACTTTTTGTACCATATCTTCACACTCTTCTGGTTTCTGGAGAAAGCCTGTTGAGGGGAAGAATAACATACACCCATGGCAGAAAGGGTCTTAACATCCTGTTCACATCTGGCCAATGTGCTTTTAACCTTGGGTCCAAATAATGAAAAGGCTTTGATAGGAGCATTGAGAAAGGAAGCCTTGAAGGGTTTCGCAAAATTACATAAGCGCATCCAGGCATGTCATCTCAGAACAATGCCTGAACTCGTTGCTCTAGCTGCTCCATCTGATGCGTGAGATATCAGGCGCATGGAGGAGTTAGATATCGATTCAATTTTGGCCAGCTGAGAGGCCACTTTGTCATGGACCTCATCAGACACGGCACCAGCCAAAGTTTCAGAAAGTTCAGAAATTAAGTCTCTTTGAAGCCTGGTAAAGTGTGCCATATAGTTTAGGGACCTGATTGCACAGGTCACTGATGCAAAAGTATGCTTCCCTATTCTGTCCAGTGCCCGGGACTCTTTGTTGGGCAGATGGACAGTCTGGCTTTCTTCTTCGGCCAGGTCCTTCTTAGTTGCGGCCGCCACCACCAAAGCATCTACAGGAAGACCTTTGGACCAATGAGGATTAGTAGCAGGAGGGGACAAAATTTTATATGGCCTCCGTGGAATGACCTCAACGGCATCTGGAGCCTTCCACGCACGCTGCACGACGAGTCAGCCCCGTTTGTCGGCAGGTGGAGTAACCCAGGAGGTAGGGGACTGGGCACGAAAGGCCTGCAGGAACACAGACTCCTCAGAGGTTGCGTTCGAGGACTGCTAGTCACCTCTCTGTTTAAGAATTTCGAGAATATCACCAAAGGATACCTCAGAGGGTGAGCGAGGGGATCCTTCCCCATCATCAAAGTCTGTTTCTTCGGTAAGGGACTCCTCTTTGGAGTCCATGTGCTTCCTCTTGCATGAGCTTTTTTGATGAACTTCCTCAGAGGGAGAAGCTAGGGAAGACAGAGCAAAAGGGGTTTTCTGTGGGAGTATATCTTGAGGCCCTTGCGCCTGGTGTCTGCTAGGAGCAACTTATGTACATTGCAGTCCAGAGGAGGACTGGGGAATTGATAGCACAGGATTGCCAGCTGATGCCAAAGCCTTCTCCATTAGCTAGAATGCTGGTCCACCTGAAGAGGAGTGAATGTCCAGGACAGGGGTCACCCCTCCCCTAAGTGGCTCAGCCTGCTGACTCAGAGTCCCTGGATGGCAGTGAAACACCAAAGTACGTACACCACAGCTAACATCCTGGGTCATAGCAAAACTCTCCTGCCATGAAGGCAAATGCGGTTCCTTAGTGAGGTCCATAAAGGGAACCATAGAGGGGGGAGATTGTGCTATCTCAAGGGGCTTCAAAGGCAGTAAAGGAGGTGAATAAGTAGGGGTCTTTGACAAAGGGTGATCACCTCCCAAGGAAGGATAGGTCCTGGGGGTGGAATACCTCTGGCCAAAAGCATTTGATCCACAAGACGCAGCACATCATGTTCAAAGAGGCTTCTAGTGGATTTCATGGACACGGCTGAGGGGTCTATCCAAAGATGGGGCAAGCTTGGTGCCCGCCTTGCAGGTCTGCACTGAAAACAATGGAGCTGTAAGGGACTGGACTACAGGTGTCTGCACCGAGGAAATCATCGGTGCCGAAGTCATGGTCTGCACCGATGATAAGGTCGGTGCCGAAGTGGTTGTCGGTGCTAAGGTTGGAACCGAAACCATTAGTGCTGATAACTGAATTATCGATGCTGAGAGGGTAGTCAGTGCCAGGTAAGTTGTCACAGCCAAAGTCGTAATAGTCTGCATCGACTGGATAGTCGATGCCGGTGGAGAAGTCTAAACTGAGGAGTCCCTCGGACCGATACAGTAAAGGGCACAC
Organism: Protopterus annectens; assembly: GCF_019279795.1. NCBI lineage: Eukaryota > Metazoa > Chordata > Ceratodontiformes > Protopteridae > Protopterus > Protopterus annectens. The sequence continues at coordinate 734,082,553 of NC_056731.1, read as the reverse complement.
TAGTCGGTGCTGAAATCACAGATGGCGCCGATGGCCTCGGTGCCGAAGGTCTAGGCACCGAAAGCACTGGAGTCGAAGAAGTCAGATCCGAAGTGGAAAGCTTAGCTTTCTTAGGTGTCGGTTGGTGGGGGTCCCCAGCAGGGAACAAAGGAAGAGACTTGGCCTTTACATGTTCATCACTCTTTTTCTTATGGGATCTTAGAGGGGTTGAAGCCTCTGACCCAGAAATAGCCTCTGAAAAGGGGGATTTAAGTAGCCCCTTCAATAATAATTTATTTTTCCTCTCAATTAATGTCCTGTTAGAGAAATTCTTACAAATCCCACAGGGTGGGTCAACTGTTAAATGAGGTGTACCTAAGCAATAGACACACAGGGAATGTGCATCTGAAGTAGGTAATTTATGCCCACAATCTGAACATCTCTTAAATCCTGGACTACCTTTTTTATCTGCCATATTAGAAATGTAGGAAACCCAGAAAAAATACCAGCAATGGTAGAAGAAATACCCGAAGGTAAAGAGAAAAGGGGTTTACCAATGATGGTAAAAAAATAAATTACCTTGTGGTAAAGAGAAGGAAGGGGATTGAAAAGATTCAAGAAGAGATAGTTGCTAAATGCGATAAGGTAAGAGAAAACTATCTAGCAACTTTTCTGTAAGAAAAGGTTGTTTTAGAATAGTATGACAAAAATTATTGTACTTAGCTCAAGAGAAGTAGTTTGACATGACCGAATGGCGATGCGGCAAACGAAATCTGAGGTAACAGGGAGTGGGGAATTCTGGGTAAGAGTTTAGCTCGAGAGTTTGTAGCTGACATGAGCTTGGAAGATGGCCGGCTCGGTTCCGAGGTCGGAACAGATACCCACATGTAAGATATGAATGAGGATTAACAATGTCAGATACAATGTTTTGTAAGATGTGACATAGGCTTAAACGGAAATGACAAGAAACTGTATAAAAGGTCAACCTACCAAACATTAGTGTGCTCATTAACACAAAAGCCAGATACTTAACAAAAAGCTGTTATGAATAAAATGTGGGAATAATAACTTTTGAACATAATGACCCTTTTGATATTATCTTTAAATATTAATGGCCTCACAGATATATACAAAAAAGAAAGAGTAGTGAACTATATTAAAAATGCAGAAGGCAAATGGCTTTGCTACAGGAGACACATTTGGAAAGAACTGAACATCTGCATTTGATAAAGATTTTCAGGACAGTTATTCAGTGGAATACCTGGGACAAAAAGAGTACTTACATTAAGTGCAAAATTAACTCCAATTGTGATAGAAGAGGATAATAATGGTGCATATGTAGTATTAATGGGCTACTGGCAAGGCAGGAGGGTTACACTGGCATGCATTTATATTCCACTTAAAACTGCTATAATGGAGCTTAAGAACATTTTGGGAGAAATAATCAGTTTTCAGCAGGGAATATTACATATAGGTGGGAACTAGAATTTGATTTGCAGCAGGGAATATGTGTCTGGGGGCCCAGCAAGGAAAATATAACAAAGCAGGGTAGATTTTTGAAGAAATGTATGAAGATACTATGCATGGAAGATGTGAATTCAGTAGTAGAAGTTTGGAGTGAATTTACATATTATTCCCCAAGATAGAAAAACTGGGCTAGGCTAGACAGAACTTACATTTCACAGGAACATGTGCATTTAATTGAAAGTTTTGGTATGCATCAAATAACTATTTCAAATCATGTGCCAACAATAACTAAAATAAAAGTGCAGCATAGTGAAATAAAACTGAGACACTGGTGCTTTCCCACCTATCTGTTGAAAAGAGAGGAATTTAAGAAATGGGTAGTGGAAATTATTTGGGAGTTATTAGAGAAGACAGAACTTTCTTCTGAAAAGATAGCTAGGGAGTGGGATAAAACTAAAGGGGAGTTTAAAAATAGGGTGGAAATAAAAGAGAGAGAGAGAGATGGTTAAGAAGGGTCTATGTCAATACATCGAAAAGTCACTTCAACAAACAGCATTTCATCGGAAATGCCGTTCACCGAATTCCCCTCATGTGGGGGGGGGGGGCTGTGCCCCCCACTCCCCCCTAATTATATATACCAACTCCAAAACTGCACCACAGTGAGGAAAGGGCAAATTTCCTGATCCTCACTGTACTGCAATTTCAGTATGAACAGTTCGACAAATGGCATGTTTGATGTAATTGCACTGAAAATGCTGCTCTCTGAACTGATTTTTTCAATGAACTGATAAGGACCTGGTTAAAAAAAAAATAATTATTTTCAGAGGGAGTGACAAATGTTAAAGTATTGCAGAATAGGGGGATCTCACAGAACAAGAAGAGGAGCAATTGCTTAATGTTAGTAAATAAAGGATTACCTCAATAATATGCATTAGTTTATAAAGATTGCTGTTAAGCAACTGTTTTTTGATAATAATTCCAGAGCAAAAAACTTTAGCTCAATGGCTCAGGCAGCAGTAAGTAGAAAGGTTGTCACCAAGCTTAGTAAGCCTCAAAGCTGCAGTGAGTTAGGTCCTCTGCACTTGCTCTACTGTTTTCCGAATACCTGCTGACAGACTACAAAAGATGTGCTTATTTTCAACTGTTTTCTGCACATCTGATTAACTAAAACAATATTTGCTGCATATCTGTTTGTTTAAACTGTGCAACTGTATTTCACTGCATTTTTTAGATTGTCTGTTAATTGAATTCCTCTTACAATTGTAATTACTGTTCATCTGCTTGTTCTGTTTATTCTACTTGTTGCTGAACTTGAAAAACACTAGCATAAACTAGGTTCAGGTTTTTGATGAATCTAGTAGTGTTTGTGACCTTTAAAGTTTGCAAAACAGTTAATCTTTTGTCTGGAGAGGCCCAGTTTGGTCTGATATAGCTAGAGTTACTGTTGCAGGGCTCTTTTTAGGGCAGTTTGATTGGATAATTTGAGTTTTGGCTGGTTCCTGTTTTTCTACTTTAGATAACCACTGTTTGAACCAGTTTGTGCTCGTTTACATATCGAGCAGCATCAAACACTACTGTGCAGAGGGATTATCAGTTACAGATGCCTGCTCTCCAGCCTCACAAATATTACCTAAAACTGAAGTCCTTGTGCCTAAACCTACTTATACCTCCCCTACTGTATTCCTTCTTCAACTGTTATAGCCAGACCACAATTATTATTCCTAGGACCATGAACTGTCGGTTTTCTACCAGCCTGGTTGACATGGGTCTACTGGGGCAGTGTAGCAACTGTCTCATGTACACTGACAACTCTCTACTTCTAAATCATTCCTGCAACATTAGTGAGAGATGCATCTACATTATGAATCTGGAATCACAGATCTCTCATGCAGTAGATAGCAATACAGAGTGGATTGTCAGCCTACCTACCACAACTCCTACTCATGACACACAGCATACACACAGACCATGTGGAGGTGCTCACAAAAAATATACCTAAACACCAGAGACCTCCAAAACACATACATACTAAACCAACCATAACACCCAAAACACACAATACATATAATAACACAAACACGTGTCTCACCATCAAAGCGTATAAGGCAACACACATCCACTCCAAATATCTTAGTCATAAGAGACTCTATAGTGAATCTCACCAGGCTGAACAAGGAGAAAGTCAGTCACCTGTCTTTCTGGTGACAGGATCCATCAGATCACACAGGCACTCAAGTCTCTCAACAGTAAGTGCTGTTATGATTCGGTTATAGTACATGTTGGTGTGAATGACTTGAGATGTACTCCCTGGACTACATGAAGAGAGACGTGATTGAGCTTACTGATCATGTGTCACAGACAGGTATGTCCCTAGCCTTGAGCAGCATATTACCCTCGCCTAGGATGATGCCACAATATAAACAGAAAATCACTGACTTCGATAATTGGCTTAGTTTCTGGTGTCATTCTAAGGGGAGCCAGTTTGTCAGCCAGGGATGACATGATCGATAGACCTCGACGCTTTACCAGAGATGGTCTGCATCTGTCACCTTTGGGATTTCTGCTACTGGCAAAGGCTCTTGCTACCCCCATAGTGCCTGTTTTAGGCAAAGTTACAAGGACAAAATTCCTGATGTAAAAATTTCATTAAAAAACAAACTCAACATTATTCTGCTAAAAGCGATGAGTCTTAGCATGAAACTGCACTCACTGGAAGCAGTCCTCACTTTGAAAGACGCAGACATTTGTGCAGTCATGGAGACCTGGTTCAAGGCTGTGGAGAGTACACCAGCCATACTGGGTTACACCTCCTTCCACATATTCAGACCACGAACTGAAGGCATGTAAACTAAAGGAGGTGGTGTTTCAATATTCATTAAAGATAAATACACCTCCAGATTGGTTAAACAGTATGATTCCCTGGAGATACTTCAGGTGCAATTTACTGTTGGTAGGACAGCTATTCAAGTGATTGCTAGCTACAGGACCCCCCCCATGAATCAGGACACCTACTCTGTCTATTTGGATCTACTTGAGTCTATCAAGATACATCCGAACACTAAGGCTTTGAGTGACTACAACTACCCATCCATTGAATGGGTAATTTACTAGTGCTCAAACTCACTTGCCCAAAGGTTGCTTCACTTCGTTAACTCCAATGCCCTGAACCAGCTGGTTGACACCCCCACGAAGGGTACCAACATCCTGGATCTGGTGCTTACCAATATGTGGGACTGCTGTAGCACCCCCACTGTGAGTTGAAGGCTGACCACAAATCAGTCTCATTCAAAGCAACTATCACACCTGACCCCCTCCCCCAGCAGCAACTAAACTAATAAACTTCTCAAAAGCAGATCATAACCTCTTATGGGATGGTATAAATATCTTCTTTGCACCTCCCCCCTCAGATGGAACTGGCAACTATGCCAAGATCTACACCAGTGCTTTATACAAACACTTGTATAACTGCATTGACTCGGCTGTACCTGGCAGAACCAAAACAAGCTCTTCAAGGAAGAGAAAACCTGCCTGGTGGACAACTGCCATTAACAGGCTTTACAGTAAGAGGAAGAAATTGCTAAGAGTAAGAGGGAACAGGCCCTAAACTGTAAACACTTGCTCCTCAGCTTAAACAAGCAAATAAGACTTCTTGTGAGGTCCTCCAAAGCAAATTACAAATCCAAATTAGCTTCCTCAACTAAGGACAATCATAAGGCATTCTTTAGTTACAACCTTAACCTAAAAGGAAAGGTCCAGATTTGTATCGAACTGGTAGTTAATGATACCACATATATTGAGCCTGTAGACATAACTAACCTGTTAGCTGACAGTTTCTGTGAAAATTTCACTCTCCTGTCCCCACCACACATACCCCATGACATCCCTACCACCTGTTCCCTACCTTCTATCTTTAAAGAGCAGGTTGTAAATGCCCTCTCTAAGACCAAAACCACAGCATCTATGGGACCTGATAACATCCCTGGATGCGTCCTACATGGGCTCCAACAAGAACTAGCAACATCATTGGGTACTCTTTTTCATTCATAATCTAAGCACTGTCTTCATCCCAGCTGAATGGAAAATGGCCACCATTATTCCCTTGCGCAAAGGTAGTGCTTCCACTGACCCCGGGAACTACAGACCTATTAGCCTGACTAGCCTTATCTGCAAGGCCATGGACTGAATCACCATGGACCTTATCAACAAAGGTATAGGTAATCTCCAAACACTTGACCCTACTCAGTTTGGATTTGTTAAAGGGAGATCATGCCTGTTAAACTTGGAGGACTTCTTTGAGACAGTCAACAAGGCCCTGGACAAGGGGAAATCTGTGCATACAGCCTACCTAGACTTAGCCAAGGCTTTTGACACTAAACCCCACTCAGGCATCATTGATAAACTCACCCAGCTAGGTATCAACCCTTATATCATTAGGTGGGTTGCAAACTAGCTCACTGATAGAACACATAGAGTGAAAATAGAGGAATCCACCTCCAACAGCAGACCTGTAACCAGTGGTGTTCCGCAGGGATCAGTCTTAGGACTTCTACTGTTTGGAATTTATTTCTCCAAAGTACAAGCACAAACTAAAGATCAGCAGCTGACAAAGTTTGCTGAAAAGTGCAAACTGGCAGCAGTCATAGAATCTCCAAACAATGTCAACATCCTACAAGAGGGTCTTATGCAAACAAATGATTGGTGCCAAAGTCACGGCCTTAAACACAATGCAAAAAAATGTATCATCATCTCTTTCAGTAAGGGCAATCTTCCTGCTAACTACCACATCTATAGCAACACTCTAAGTACGCACTCAGTTTTGACAGACCTGGGCACACAGGTTGACAGCAACTTCACCTTTCGATTACCATGGCTCCACAGTGGTAAGAAGGGCAATCTGTATTGCTGGTCTCATAAGCAAGGGCATTACCTCAAGAAAAAAAGAAGTTATAACCTCACTGTACTCTTCCCTCATCAGGCTTATAACTGAGTAACACCCCTTTTGGTATGTACCTTTCCAAGCACCTGCAGCAATTGGAGAGACCATAAAGGTTACTCACAAGGAAAATTCAAGGTCTTCAGAATCTGTCCTATGTGGATCGGCTGAACTCACTGCCACTTTATTCTGTTTCATACAGACTACTCAGAGGCAATCTCTGCCTTGAGTAGAGGGCAATCTCTGACCCTGCTTTAATGGAAATGCTGCATATCCACAAGTCAAATGGCATATGGGTTACTCACTCTAAAGACCTTAACCTGGTATGTGACAATAATATAACTTATTGGAGGGACAGATTTGTCTCCCAGAGGTTACCACACCTTTGGAACAGACTCCCACTTCATGTTAAACAGAGCACAACATTGGCCATCTTCAAGTGTAATCTGGCTGATTGGATAGGTAAGCATAAATTCACCCCGGGATTTCACCTGTCTCTCTCTTGGACGGGGGCAATATGTGCTGATCATGGAAGCAAGGGCAACTTAGCCAGGCTTGTAAGGGCCATAGGGCCATTAGCCTAGTAACTTCCTATGATCCTATAACAATGAAGATAACAAGAAATCCTGTAGAGGTACTAGAAATATTTCAGAAATTTTATGAAAGTCTGTATAAAGCAGAGAAATGTGGAGATCAAGAAAATGTACAAATGGAAATTTTTATGGAAGAATTAAATATGCCCAGGTTAGAGGTAGATGAGGCTCAATTACTAACAGTTAGGAAAGGAGGAGATGAGATAAACATGGTGATGTAACCAATCTACAGAAAAATCCTCAGGAAAAGATGGCATTCCTATGGAAGTTTGGAAGCTAGAAGGGAAAAATGATAAAGATCTGGAAGGTTTTGTTTAACAGTGTTTTAAGAGGAGGAGAAGCACCAACATCCTGGAAGAAAGTGGTGGTGGCTGTATTACCTAAAGAAGGTAAAGGCCCATCAAATCCAGCTTCATACAGGCCATTTCAATCCTAAAGCATAATTATAGTGTGTTTATGTCAATAATGGCTAAAAGAATGGGAAAGGTGATGACAAAATTGATAGACGTGGATCAATGTGGAGGATAGGCAAGCATTTGATAACATTAACAGAACATTGATGATCCAGCGGGGAAGCTGAATGTAAGAAAATACCACTGTTGTTGGTAGATCTTGATGCAGAGAAAGCATCTGAGTAAGCTGGGAGTTTATGAGCAGGGCAATAGAAGCATTTGCATTCCCTTTTAAAATTATAAGGCTGATTAGGATGATATATGAGGGATTGTAGATGAAAATTAAAGTGGATGGGTTCCTCTCTGATAATTTCTGTTTGGGCAGAAGAACCAGGCAGGGGTGTCATCTTTCCCTTTTTATTTGCATATATTTAGAACCACTGGCAAAGAAAATAAGATACTTAGAAATTCAAAGATATACTTGGTATGGTAATCAAGAAAAGTTGGCTCTGTTCGCAGATGATATTATTTTATACCTGATAAAACCAGAAAGGATATTTCAATGTTGTGCAACATTTTGAGGCAGTTTCAAATCTTTTCAGTATACAATATTAATGAAGCTGAAACAAAGGCAATAGCTGAAAATTATGTACCAAACACCAGTTATCTCAGTAATATCCATATTTATGGGGACATGACGACATGAAGTACTTAGGGGTATGGATTAAAAAGGATTCTGGTGTGGCAGCTAAGGATATGTGGGAAGAGACTAAAGAAAAGATAATATAAAAAATCGAGAAATTGGAAGCTCTGTTACATGGGTATGGATAGCAAGATACAAGTAGTTAAAATGTTTTTAGTCCCTTTAGTTTTATACACAGGTCAGGCACATTTTTATCATCAAGAGAAGCTGTGGACAGCAATTAATAATGAGCTGAAGGATTTTATCTGGGAGGAGAAGACGGCAAGCGTGAAGCGGGACAAGCTGTTTCTTCCAACTGAACAAGGTGGTTTGGGATTACCCAATTTGAAAGGGTATTTCAGAGCTACAGAGTAAAGGCTCCTATACATAGCACAAGCATAAACCTATAATTCAAAGTGGAAAGGGATGATGATGAAACAGGGGAAGTTCAAGAAACATAGAGAGACTGTGATTCTGGATGCAGATCCTTAAGGAAAATAACAATAACCATGCAGAATATTATATTCATAAAGTAGCAGAAAGTATTTTAAGAACTAAGCAAGACGGGAATGGTGAAAGGAGATTCTGCCAAAAGGGATGACTGCAATTAGGAAACAGACAATTTGCAAGACTGGGCTGAAATTTATTGGAGAAAACTGGTACAAAACTAAGGTACTGGGAGCAAATAATTAGAGAGGAAAACATAATAGAATGGGAAAAGGCCAAGAATTTATTTGGACTGTGGGCTAGAGATTGCCTTCCCTATCAAGGACTGATGTAAGAGTATAGGCAAAGAGAAACATATGGGGGATCGTAAGCAAAAGACCAGCACTGGTAGAAGTTTTAGTAGAATCTAGAACAGAAGCTGCTGTTAAAAAGGAATAATTAGAAGAGCATACAAAATATTGCATGATAACTATGTGAATCAATCAGAGGAGGTTAGAAAGGATTGGAAACAGAGATTGGATGAGCAATTCACAAAGAAACAACGGGGGACTATATGTCTCTCAAATATGCAAGAAAGTTTAGAAGATTTAGGATTTTTGCTTGGAAGTGTTTACATAGATATTTTTACACCCCAAGTAGACTCCAAAGAATTTTTCTTCAGGTAGACAGCAAATATTGGAGGTGTGATGGGGAAGAAAGTGGTAATTGGGAACAGATTTTCTGGGAGTATAATGAATTGGCAGACTTTAAAGATTCCCTGCAGACTGCTCTGTCAGAGATATTGGGTGAGCAAATTGGTCTAAGGAAATTATTTTTTGAGCTATGATAAGAGAATCAGAATTGCGTAGACACAGTAAGACCTTGCTGAGACTAATTATGATGGCTGCCAAAAAAAAGGAATTACTAGAAAATGGAAATCAAAGTCTAGACTAACTTTATTATAGGTTCATAGGTTCATACTAGGCTATCTGCCCTGGGGCAATTATAAGCCTAGCCCGATTCTGTATGGCTTACGCCATCCCTTGATTTGAGTATACTCTGCCCTTTTTAAGGTTTAGTTTACTGTGCCTCTGTCTAATAGTGACACGGGAGTAATCCCTGGGACAAACCTATGATCCCCCATCCACTTATCGAGATTCTTCTTGAAGAGATTCAGTAAGGTGCTCTGCCTCACATGAACTGGAATTCTATTCCAGAGCGAAGGGAGCCTCTGGGTTATGAACCTGTCCCTCCAGCAAGTTCTATTTATTTCTGTGCTGAGGTTCAAGTCCCTCGAGCGTGTTGCTCTAAGCGATTTAGATTTACTGAGGTGGAGCATGTCCATTAATTCTGGATTTGACATAGCTTTGTATGTCAGGCATAAATCGCCTCAAAGTAGGCGGTATGCAACTGAGTAGAGCTGGAGTTTTTTTAACCGAGCAGCATATGGCATCTGTTTGAGACCCTTGATCCTCTTGGTGAGATACTTTTGGGGACTTTCTAATTGCTGCAGGTGTCGGGTAAGGTACATCCCAAAAGGGGCATTGTATTCTATGATGGGCCTGATGAGGGATGAATAAAGGGCACGATTACCTCTCTTGATCTAGATGTGAAAACCTTCGTGATGAGGTGGGCTATGTAGAAGGTCTTTCTAACCACTTTGGCAATGTGGTTTTCAAAGGAGAGATTGCTATCAACTTGGGTCCCCAGGTCCCTAATAACTTTCTCTGTACTTAATGGGTTTCCGCCTATGTGGTAATTTGTGGGCACATTGTTTTTGCCAAAGGGTATGACTATACATTTTTTGGCATTTAGCTTTAAACCATGGCACTGGCACCAGTTATCTCTCTCTGTGAGACCTTTTTGAAGGATGTTTGTGTCAGCTGGAGAGTCGATTATGGTGCCCAGTTTGTAGTCGTCTGCGAACTTGGTGAGCCATAGTCCTCCCATGTTTGCCTGTACCTCGGAAAAGTATATACTGAACAAGAGTGGTCCCAGGACAGAACCCTGTGGGATGCCACTTGTGACCTGTTTCGAGTCTGACATGGCTCCAGCAACTCTCACTCTGTGGGTTCTGTCTTTGAGCCAGTTTGCGACCCATCTTGTGACATAGGGGTTTATATTTAAGCTGGATAGCTTCTCTATAATGCCAGAGTGGGGTATTGTGTCAAATGCCTTTGCAAGGTCCAGATAGGCTGTGTGGACTACCTTCCCTTCATCTATGGCTTTGGTGACTGTTTCAAAGAAGTCAACCAGGTTCAAAAGGCAGGATCTGCCCTTGACAAAGCCGAACTGGGTAGGATCTACTGTCTGTAGGTCCCCAATGTCTTTGTTTATGAGCTCCATAATGATCCTCTCCATAGCCTTGCAGACTAAGCTAGTCAGGCTTATGGGGCGATAGTTTCCAGGGTCTGTAGAGGCTCCACCTTTGTAGAGTGGGACCACTGTTGCTCTACGCCATTCTGTGGGCACATATCCTGTAGTGAGGCTGAGATTGTATAGCTGTATTATTTGAGGGATTAGTTCCTCTTAGAGTTCATGTAGGACGCCATCTGGTCCCATGGAAGCAGTGTTTTTTTGCTTTGGAGAGGGCAGCCTTCACCTGAGCATCAGAGATGTTTGGGAGGCAGCCCTCTGCCGGGATAGATACTTGCTCTTTTTGGGGGGGGTGGAGAAGTTTGCACTGAACCTGTCTGCCAGAATATTGGCGATGTCTGTGGGTTCAGTGTATTTTTTGTCGTTTAGAATCAACTCAGAACAAGTCTGGGAGTTGCATCCCAGGTTCCTAATATAACTGAAGAAAGCCTTATTATTGTCTTTGGTGTCCTGTGCAATTTTTCTCTCGAAGCTGGCCTTGGAGGATTTTATGAGGGATCGTAATTTTTTGCTAGTACTGATCAGAGATGCCTTCCCTATTAGGGATTTTGCTCTATCATGTAGTAGCTTCCTCCTTCTGTTGTACAGTTTATTTATGGCAGGGGTCCACCAGACTGGATGCCTGCCTTTGGATGATTGGGTCTTGGTTTTGTTTGGGATAGCATGATCCATGCATTCCTGGAGATGTCCGTAGAATGCGTTTATATAGGATTCTGCAGTTTGGGCCGTAGTTTCCACTGGCCCTGGGGCATTGAAGGATTCCACTTCAGTTTTGAGAAGTGAGAAGTTCACTTTTGAGAAGTTTTTCACTGTGGTTTTCTGGGCTGGGGGTGGGGTCGAGATGTGGACATCCAGTGAAATTCATTTATGGTCTGATCTTACCAATGAGGGATATACTTCTGGTGTGGAGCATAGAGTCCCCATGTTGGTAATGATCAGGTCTAGTATGTTGTCCCCTCTTGTGGGAGTGGTGACTAGTTGTTCCATAGCATTTGAGTTTATAATTTCCAGGAACCTTTGGGCTAAGGTGCTGGGGCCTGAGTAATGCTCCCAGTCAATGTTTGGGTAGTTGAAGTCGCCCAATATAATGGTGTTCGGAGAGATCTTCATGTTCTCCAATGTTTTCAGGAAAGCCGAGTGGGATTCCTGACTTTGAGAGGGTGGTCTGTAGGATGCTATAAACTGAAAAGCAGTCTTGCCCACTGTTAGTTGCACATGGATGGTCCCCGATACTTCGTGAAATGCCACTAACCTGGAGGTGTGGATATCCTTGATAAATATGGACACTCCTCCTCCTTTTGTGGTTCGGTCCGGGTTTTGGGGCTGAAAAGCATGATATGAGGTATAGCCTGGTAGTGCTGGGGTGCTCTCTGGAGCCTTGAACCAGGTTTCTGTCACTGCACAGATATCGATGTTCTCCATACTGAGGAGAGCTACGAGTGCGTGCATCTTGAGGTTATGACTTCTGGCATTAAGCAGCATTACCCTTAGTTTCTTGTTCCTTGTGCTGTCTATGGGGGTGGGTTTGACTTTTGAGCCTTGCCTAAAAAAGGCACTATGGGGGTGGCAAGAGCCTTTGCCAATATCCAAAAGCCCAGTGGTGACAGGTGCAAGCCGTCCCTAGCGAAGCAACGTGGCTTGTCGAGCATGTCATCCCAGGCTGACAGACACTGGATCCCCTTTGAATGACACCAAAATTTTAGCCAATTGTTAAAATCGATCATTTTGTCATTGTACTGTGGCATCATTCTAGGTGAGGGTAAGATGCTGCTCAAGGTCAGGGTCATACCAGCCTGGGCTACATGATCAGAGAGCTCCTCTATGTCTCTTTTCATGTAGTCCAGGGAGGTACGTCTCAGGTCATTCACACTAGCATGTACAATGACTGAGTCATATTTGTATTTGCTTTGGAGTGACCTGAGTGCTTGCGTTATGTGGCGGATCCTAGCACCCGACAGGCAGCTCACCGTGACCTTCTCTTTATTCAGCCTGGTGAGCGGGACATCAGTGTGTCTGACAACAGAGTCACCTATTACAAGAGTATCAGGTGTGTTATTCAGCCTTAAGGGCTGTGGCTGCTTGGCACACTGACTTTGTTGGCTATGTGTTGTGCGTGTTTTGTTTTGAGGTAGCATTTGCTTGGATGTCTGCTTTGGAGGTCTCTGTTGCTTAGGTAGATTTTTATTTAGGGCCTTCGAGTATGTTTTTGTGTATTTATGTGTTTGGTTCGCTGATGTGGTGGGACTATGTGATACTGGAATTGTGTTGTGTGAGGTTACCTTCTCCTCCTGACTGGTTACACCAGTTTTGAGATGAGAGAGCTCATCCTCCAGTTTGGCTAAATAGTTGCATCTCTCACATATATTTGAACCTGTTTGGAGGAGGAGAGGGTTGTCCGTGTACATGAGACAGTTGTAACATTGCCTCAAAATTCCCAGATTCACCAGCTGGACTGGAGAGGAAATCATTGACTGACCTTTGGACATGCTAGAGTAATATAGGGAAACTGAATTTAAGACGGACCAATAGAGGACAGGGTAATCATAGAGAGTATAAGAGTAAGTAGTGCTTATGGTTTAATAGTGCTAACTTGTAGGATTACTTAATTGGACCAGTGAAGGGCCTTAGAATGAGAATATGGTGTTTAAATTGAGAGACAGAGCAGTTCTAAGGGAAAAAGTGAAGAGCAGACTTTGTGGAGCCAGGAATAGTTTAAACCCAATTAGGCGGCCCTGCCCGCTGTTGCGCTATGCACAAAAACGCACAAAACCACGCAAAAGAGGGTTTTAAGAGAGGAAGATGAAGGAGTTTGGAATTGACCCAAAATGGCCAATAAAACTACAGTTTCAAGTCAGTAACCACTCCCACAGGGGCAGGCAGGCTGCTCAATGTTTTTCACTGCCACTGATCAACAGAGACTTCCCTTTAGCCCAAGCAAAAAATGGCCTCCAAGAAACTTACAAACAGTTCAAGAACAGCAAGCCTGTAACTGAACTTTTTTAAATCTCAGAAAAGTGGGAAAAAAAGCAAGATTTTTTTTTTTTTTCAGAGATAGCAGAGGTTCACAAGTATCAACAAGTTATAACAGTGCAGTAAATGACCCCACACAAGAGTGCTAGGCCAAAGACAGATAAAATGCAAGTTTTGAGAAAAAAAACACTTTTAAAAATAAGTGCAAACAGGAAATTCAGTAAACAGCTCTAGGTTGTGCTCTAAATACAGTAAGAGAGAGAAAACAACTGAAATTGGATCTTTAAAAAAGGGTTAGGAGCAAATTGCATAGGAAAAAAATGGGAATTATGGGAACAATATTTGCAGAGAAGGAACGAAGTGTAAAAGAAGACAGGATTTCAATGAGCTATGTAATGTCTGACTAACAATGACTAGATAGATTGTAAGTGGTGTATAATGTTTGCAACTACAATTATGTCAATATGGTTTATGATGTATAATGTTTGCAACTAAAATTATGTGAATATATATTTTCTTCATTTATATAAATGCATGATTGCCTGTGTCATGTGATAATTTAATAAAGATGTTTCTTGTTTAAGCAATGACATTATTTGTGCTCATAACTTCTTCCAAGCATTCAATGGACAAAATTGAGAGGGCTAAAGCATTCAGCTCCAAATTCTTACAAGCATCTAAAAAGCTGCATCGAAAAGTCTGTAATCATCTGCCCTAAATATAATGGTAAATCCAGGAATAAATCTCTCTGGTGTCATGCCCATATTAATGAACTGTTTAACAAAAGAAGGAAAATAATGAAAAGGTGTAATAAATCCCAATCTCCCTGCCTCAAGACAGCACTTAAGCATGTCAGCAAGGAACTTAACACTATAAGAAAATGTACAGCAGTGTATGAACTATCTTTCTTTTAATTATGTCAGAAAATTAAGAAACAGTGTCCATCAGTGCACTGTGCTCATCCATAATATTACATATTTGGATTGCAAAGATATAGTCAACCTATCAGTAGATTAAGTGCTAACTTTATTCACTTACCCATGTTGTTGCACCCACTGGTCCTGGAAACTATAGATTTAGGAACTAGGCAATAAAATGCATGCATGGTTGTTATACCTCTCAACTGTCCAGATTTTTGCAGAATGTCCAGATTTCTACCTCATATTTCTGGTCTATTTCTCATAAAAAAAAAAATTGTGGTTTTCTGGCACATCACTGGGATGATCTGAGAACTGAACTCACTAAATAATGGTATACATTCAGGTTTCAGACTTCAAATCCTTAGAAAAATGCATGTTAACACAAACCCTGTTACTCTAGCAACTTTCTAAGTTTATAAGATATAATTCCAAAATACACACACAAGACTGGAACCAGTAGACATACATCAACAAAAAGTTTTTTTTTAACACAAGGTTAGCGCTTTCATCTGGTGTCAATCATCAGACTTCATCAGACAATATTCAAAATCACAACCCTTCTTGAAATACTCATTCCAATTAAAACGTCACCCAATAAAATATTGTGTTTAAACACATCATTACATCACTAAAAGGGCTTTTAAAGCAATACATTCCACTTTTTCATTGTTTTAGTTCATACCCATGTTGTTGTTGTTTGTCTTTCGGCTTTTTCCCAGTAAGGGGTCGCCACAGCGGAACTCCGGTCCACTACAAAAGTAAAACCAAAAATAAAAATGAATGTAAAGTCAATATTCTAACCTAGCCATTAATAAATGCGTTTGTGTACAAAATTAATATAATTTTGACCAAACTTTGTTTTATAATTTTATAATACTATAAACAAATATTAATATTAAATAACAAATATTAAACCTCAACTGTTAAAATAGGGGGTAAGGTGATAAATATTAAAGGGAAATATAGTTGTTATACACAAGCTGTAGTTTATGCCGGCCTCTGTTGTCAATGTAGTGCTTTTTACATAGGTAAAACACAAAGAAAATTAGGTCAACGAATATATGAACACTTTTATGAAATAAAGCAAAAGGATGAAAAAAATGCACTATATAAACATGTTAAAGCAAACCCAAATCACAGTTTTAAATTTGTGGTTACAACAGGTAAAGAATGAAATAAGGGGGGGTCCTTGGAAATTTTATTTAGAGGACAGAGAGACCTGGTGGCAATTATATTTAAATGCTCATTCTCCACCAGGGTTAAACGATATATCCATCACAAGTAGGCTGAAGTTGAGAACTTTTGATAGATAGAGATTTATGAATTTATTTATAATATAATATACATTTTTTATTAAGCAACGATTTGTTTTTTGCTTAATTACTTAAAACGCTTAGTTATGTACATTATTGTTCATATTAATATTTGTTTATAATATAAAATTATAAACAAAGTTTGGTCAAAAGTATATTAATTTTGTACACAAATGCATTTATTAATGGCTAGGTTAGAATATTGACTTTACATTCATTTTTATTTTTGGTTTTACTTTTGTATTAAATTCTTATATTTATGGGTATGAACTAAAACAATGAAAAAGTGGAATGCATTGCTTTAAAAGCCCTTTTAGTGATGTAATGATGTGTTTAAACAATATTTTATTGGCTGACGTTTTAATTGGAATGAGTATTTCAAGAAGGATTGTGATTTTGAATATTGTCTGATGAAGTCTGGTGATTGACACCGGATGAAAGCGCTAACATTGTGTTAAATAAAAACTTTTTGTTGATGTATTTCTACTGGTTCCAGTCTTGTGTATGTATTTTGGAATTACTGGTTTGGTCTCTGAGGATTGTGTTTTTAAGTTTATAAGATGAATATTTAAAATTTGTCCATATTTTTGGGCATTTGCTCCCCCCCCCCCAATTTGACAGGCTTTTGTTTTTATTTTCCCACAGCAAATCCCCTTCCACCAGACTGTATCCAGTTTCTCTTTATCAGATTTTCTTCATGGAGACATGAAGACCATCTTCAGAAATGTTACTTAGTATACTTACAAGCAACAGCTAGAAAATAGCCTCATATTATTCAATATTCTTTTTCATTTACTTGCTCTCTCTCTCTTAAAAGAAAGGTCCTTAATCAGTCATTTCCCCATGCAAGAGTGAAAAAAGCACATTAATTTAAACTTTGTCATGCCTTTTTAACTAGGCTCCCTTTGTTTTTTTTTTGTTTGTTTTTGATAATTGCATTGCCTATATTTCTCAAAACTGTACAAGAAAAAGAGAAGAGGGGAGAAAAAAAACACCACCTGTTTACAATCCCCATTATACTTAAAAATAGCATGCAAAGAAAACCAGGCACCACAAATACAGTATTAAGAAAACAGTGTGTTTTCTTTACTTACAGTTAGCGTTCTCCCTTCTCTTCCCCTCCCCAAAGCATTTTTCTGAACAATAATGACATGAAGTAGGGCATATACTTTACAGTCCCCCACACAAAACAAATTTTGAAAAAGTCCAATATTTCCAGATTTTCTTATGTCATATGTCACAAATATAATTACTGTATTGTAATCCCACATTGGTACTGATCTGATTACTGTTCCTTCTCCATCACCCAAATCCTGCCTCTGCTTCATTTCCAACATACTCTAAATTTGTCTAGTCAACTCTCATGCTCCCTTCCTTTTCTCCATTTTCTATAGAAATACTGGAAAAGATTTCATGGGTACAGTCGATCTGGGGTCTATATCATCAGAAGAAGCAGAATCTCCTCCTATTTCACAGCTCAACTTTTGTTGGACAAACTTTTCTATTTCCTCCTTAACATACATTTCCTCAAAAAATGAGTTTGTCTCTCCAGGAAAAAATACCTTGAAGACAGCTGGATAGCAGTGTGAATCTCATACCTGCATTTTCTGAATAGTGGAATGAATTTACTTCTCTTTTGTCTGGTGTACAATGAGTAATCATTCTCCAGAAACATCTCCCACTTTTAGTATTTTGTCCTTCTTCCAGAGTTTTGTTAGAATCAACTCCTTCTGCTGGTAGGATTGCATCCTTCATATTATAGGTCTCAGCTGCTTTCTTATGGCTAGGTTTGGAGCATAAAAACAGGCACCAACACCAGGAGGTTTGAAAAAAAATGTCCACAGCAAGCACGAAATAAACAGCTCTTTAATCACATAAATGCACCACTCACTGTAGCGTTTTCATCCAGAATGGACTTCATCAAGTGTAACAAGATAATAAGCTGTGAATTTCTTTATATACCCCATGCCCTTTTTTAATTAGATAATATAAATGAATAATCACATAATAAATCACATAATGAATCTAACAATCCAAGTCTAACCCAAGTGCATACAAACATTTTAAAAGTTATATACAGACAGCTTTTAAAATTTTTGAAGTTTGTATGCACTTGGGGGGTTAGTCTTGGATTGTACTCTACCAGTCTTTTGTTTATTTTAACCAGTTCTGTATGCAGCTGTCTTATCTTCCTTTAGGTTATTGGAAGTCATGTCTGAAGGTTGCATTACTTTTTGCTGAACAGCTGCATAACTCTCCCCAGCAGTGTTTTCTCCTCACTTTTGTAGCTGATTTTTCCTGGTCTTTTGTGTTTGTTTATTCCTGGCCTCCAGACAGTGTACTTACTAGCCAGTTACTAAAATTTACCTATGAACACAAGTCTACTGGCCTTCTCTGCTGAGTATGTGTTTTCACACTAGGAGAGCTAGAAACAAGCTCTTACTCAGTGTGGAGCCATCTTCGAAGTCCCTCCCATTTTGACAGATTTCTTGCACTAAGAAGTTCAGGTATGACAGTTGTGTTTAGTAAGGAGGGACTAGTGTAGAGTCAGACTTCATGAAACAGTTTTACTAAACATACCTTCTGACACACCAAAAATGTGATACAAGGTTTATGCTGACATGACTAATGATGCTTTCCTAAGTGCTTTAGTATATGCAGAAGTATAATATCCACAAAATTGAAGAAGCTGAACTTTATTTATTCATTTAATTTATTTATTTATTGCATTTTCTGACCAGGAAAGTCTGACTGGGCAGAGGGTCTCCTTCTCTGAGAAGACCTGGGGAGAAAAGTTCTAAATGATACATATTAGATAAAAAATATACACAGTGTAGAAAAAGTAGCATTTTACAATATATGCACAGTCTAGAGGATAATGTAGAAAAAGAACAGCATTTTACAAGTGTATGCATAGTCTAGTGAATAAAGATATTTTCTAAAAGTTTAACCATGGCATAGAAGGCCATTCAATAATATTTTGAAAAGTCTGCAAAGTATTGGAATTATTTCCGATAGTACAATAAGTCACATACACAGATTATTGTTTTGAACAAAGGAAGATGAACATCATTCAATATACAGACAAATTTCAGTGGACCAGCAGCACTGTATACTTAGTAGTTTCATAATGAACACACAAAATTGCTTTGGTAGTTACTAAGTTGAGTGTATACTTCCTCCTTTAGGTAGTAGTAGGATACAACTTTTTTCATAGTGTTGGGACATACGCTTCTGTGACAGAGCTGTTTAAGAGTATGGAAATGGAACAGACTATAGCATCAGCAGACATTTTTAGATATTTGACAGGGAGATTGTCGGGTGCTAGGATGGTGGGTTTTAGTTTTAATAGAATTTTTTTTAATGGATGAGGTAGGAACTGGTTGCATTGAAAAGGGGGCAAAGTCACAGATGTTGCTTGGGATGGAGGGGCTGTGGGAGGGGTGAGGTGTCTGATAGGGATATGACTGAGTTTACTAAGTGAATATTAGAGAGTGGTAGTGTTTTCTGTGTTGTTGGGCACTGTGGATATAGATTGGGTGCCATGGCCTGGTTTGAGGATTTTCTTTATAGTTGAACAGAATGCCTTTGGTTTTTAGACTGTAGGCAAGTGTAGTAGTACTTTTCTAAATCAATTTTGATTTTTTTAGTGTGATTTCTGATTTTCTGAAACATTTGTAGGCTTTGTATTTTATTTTTGATCCAGGAATTCTAGGCTTTGTTTCTGAGTTTCATTAGATGTTTTGTGATTCTGGTCAGTCAATGGGTATGGCTTTTACACATTTTGTTTTGAAGGGTAAATTATTTAGAATGTTAAGGAAGGTTCTGGAGAATTCTGTAACAGCATCATCTAAGGGAAGATCCTTCAGATGTTGCCAGTAACAAAGTTGTAGGTTCTGTTTCTTTTTAGAAGTGGGAGACTATGTACGTCATTAATGTGGTGTCATTTGAAGTGTGATTTTGAGCTCTGATAACAAAGTTAAAAATGTGGTCATTTAGAACACTAGACAGAAATCATTGGAAAATATGTTGTTAGGGGAAGAGATGAATATCTAATCCAGTACTGAACCTTTGTTGGTATCGTTTATATAGTGTGTGGGAGGTATTTAGTTGGGTATGGCCATACAGACTGATGGTATTTTAAGGATAATTACAAATGACAGCCAGCCAGTTGATATTGAAATCTCCTAAATTACTTTTCATGTGGGATATTAGAGGTGACCCATGACAGAAATTCTTTGGCTGTGATTATTTTATTTCTATGAGGGATGTAAATTCCTGCTATGGATAGGTTTTTGTCGGGGTTTAGCTTTAGTAGAATACTAATGATTATTGCATTATTAAAGGTTGGTATAGAGGAAAAAGATAAGTTGCAGAGTATTTTTTATATAAAATGGCTACACCTCCTGCTTTTTAGTTTTGCCTATCTACCCTTAGTGTGTTGTAACTGTGTAGCAGCATTTAGTTATCTTTAATGGGAGCTTTAGCCAAGATTCTGTAATTAATATGTCAGGAGAGTGTTTAGCCAAGTTTCTGTAATTAATGTCAGGACAGTGTTGGGCTATCCATACACACAGTTTAGTTATTTTACTGCAAATGCTTTGTATGTTCAGAAAATTTGTAATGAGGATATTTTATTAGGTGATGGAGATGTACTTGGTTTGGGGTTAGTGGTGAAGTTGGGGTATATGTCACCATCCATTGTTAATGTGATAGGATATAGGGTGTATGGATTACAGCTTTTTTGGAACTATATTTTTGTTTTAAAGTTTGTAGTCTGAAGTAATGAATGAAAGAGGTGGGGGGTCACATGATGGAGTTATGGAGGGTTGTGCTACAGCCCTGTTTGTGGAGATAGATTAATTGAAGAAGTGATTGCTTATGGTTAGGCAATATGGTTTGTATGCATGTGACTGGGAAGAGGTCAGGTGGGCTAAGAAACAGTTATCATGACTGGTAGGTATAGAAAGGCTATGGCTGAAGGAGAGTGAGGGTGTGGTAAAAGGTTAATTGATAGCTGAGGAGGGAGCTGTAGGTATATGCTAACTTGATGTTTTATTTCATTGGTTTTCTGCCTGCATGGGAGTGGCTTTGCATGTAGAAGTTTAGGCTATGTGGGGGTTTGTGGGAATTGGTGGTAAGGTGGGGGGGGTACAAGCATAGAGAGGGTGAACACAGCAGGTTAGACTGATCAGGAAGATAAGGTCACAAAAAAGTGACGTGGCCTTGGAACAAAAGTAGATGTTTCCATTCTGATAATACCAAATAAGTTCATTATTTTATTTGCATTTTTTAGCTTGTAATTTAATTATCACACCGTAGTATCAAGTTATCTAGATTAATAGTGATATGAGACATTAAAAACAGCACTTACCTGTGTAACCAATTGTTTAATGGTAAGGAGGGTGGTATGGACTTTGAATTGCTAGGTCCACATGTTAGGCTACCTGCCCAAAGAGCCCCAAAAGAATGAGAAAAGCTAACTTCAACATGCAAGACTACAGTTCAGGAAAAATAAAATACTGCCTCAGAACCGAAAGTGGTTTAACAGGTGCTGGGGCAAAGGAGAAAAAGACAGTGAACTGCTAAAAACAATCAATGGAGCCCAATTGGAAGGAGAGACTAACAATGGAGATGCTGTGGTCTAAGATACAGCAATAACAGTGGAAAACATTCTTTGTTTGGGGCTGGAAAAATGTTTATAAACAATTTAGGTACCAATATAACCCTCAGACAGATGTTCCAACTGCAAACTGTTACATTAATTATAGATCTATTTACTTGCAGGAACATTGTTACAGAAAAATAAAAATAAAAGCATACTTTTTTTAACTTAAAAAGGAGGATGAGTCCACTGAGTCATTGGTGACTCGGGCGCAAATATGGTCACAGAGCTGGAAGTGGTTTAACAAGTGTCTAAGGCAAGGAAAAATAAACTTAAGGAAGGGAGGGCACAAACAAGAAGTAAACTGAAGTAACAGAAACCAAGG
The DNA here is from genome assembly GCF_019279795.1 of Protopterus annectens. Lineage (NCBI taxonomy): Eukaryota > Metazoa > Chordata > Ceratodontiformes > Protopteridae > Protopterus > Protopterus annectens. Next base: position 734,060,512 of record NC_056731.1, on the reverse strand, counting down.
GTGACTTCCTTGGAAGCACATGTTCATATGTGTTTACTAGGATAATGACCACAAGGACTTTTTTGTCTAGCCATGCATTCCAAATCTCTGACAAGTTCTGGTACCCTTGATAAGTATAAGCAGGGGCTTGGAAGATGAAACATTTACAAGCAAGGGCCTGGGAGATGAACCATTTACAGGCTGCCCATGTCCATTACAGACATAGGTGCCAAGCCAAGGATGAATTTCCTGTTCCTCATGCAGTTGTTCAAGTTACTCTTGAATTGGGTTAGGAAGGAACTCTGTTTCACATAGACAGGGAGCCTGTTCCAGAGATGGGGTAGTATCTGGAATACATACCTGTCTCTCTAGCAGGTCCTAGTTATATCACAGGCAAGGTTTAAGTCTTTAGAATGGGTAATCTGGTGCAATTTATTTTGCTAATATGCAAGAGATCCATCAGAGTGGCATCTGACAATGCCCTGTATGCCAGGCATAGATCTCTCCTCAACAGTCTGTGGGAGACAGATGCAGTCTGCATAGCACATATACTTATGCCCTGTATTCTTTTAGTGAGGAACCTCTGTGTATGCTCCATTTGTTGGATATGCCTGGTTAGGTACATACCAAAGGGAGCACTGTACTCAATGATAGGTCTGATGAATGTTGAATACAGTGGAATAATAATTTTGTTCGACCTAGATGCCATACATTTGTTTATAAGTTGAGCAACATAGAATGATTGCCTCACTAATGTACAGTAGACATGTGATTTTAAAAAGCTAGATTACTGTCTATATATGTCCCTAAGTCCCTGACAACTCTAACAGGTGTATTGTCAATCTGATAGTTACCAGGGGTGGATGACTTTACAAAGAATACTATTACACAATTCTTGGCATTTAGTTTTAGTCCACGGCTCTGACACTAGTTGTTTGATTGTGCCAGCCCTTCCTGAAGAACATTTGTGTCAGTGTGGGATTCAATGACAGCTCCTAATTTGCAATCCTCTACAAATTTAATCAGCCAGAGACCACTGACATTGGCCTTAACTTCAAAATAAATGTGGTCCAAGGACTGATCCCGGAGGGACTCCACTTGTTACTGGCTTCTGTAGAGGTGGCCTCCCCAATTTTAACTTCCTGGGTTCTGTCTGTGAACCTGACCGGGTTATTGTGTCCAATGACTCAGACAGGTCAAGATAGGCCACTTTTCCCTAATCCATTGCTTTGGTAACCTTCTCAAAGTTTATCAGATTGAGTAGGCATGATCTGCTCTTGATGAAACTAAACTGGGTTAAGTCCAGTGTCTGGAGGTTTACTATAATCATTACTGATCATTTCCATAATAATTCTTTCCATGGCTCTAAAACATGTGCCCAGTAGATGTCAAACTAATAGTACAATGGTTGCAAATAATATATAACAGCTGTTAAATAAAGTTAAAGGTTCTACTAGGTGATCACTAGGACTGTTAAAACAGTCCAGTACAAAATCAGGTTCATTTGGGCAGTTATTCTTGACCCTTGATAAGGCTTCTTAAGCATGTCCTCAATTGTGGACATACTGAGGATGATCTATCAAGATTTAAATAGTTCACTGTTACAATGCTCTTAACTTTTGCTAATGTGGTAAAATATTCATTTATAAGTTCTGCAGTGCTGTTGTTATTACTAATAAGAATGACCTTATTCAGTATTAGTCCATAGCATTCACATTCTTAGCACCTTAACATATTTATGACATTTCTTTTGATTTATCTGTTAATAAAATCTTCACTTTTATAACTTGTTGCATACTGATTATGTCTAAAAACAGGAAATACTGGGATTTTTACAAGTGTATAGTTAAAAACAACCTACTATGAGGTAACTATATTTACAAATGGAGTTTAGTCCTTATCAGAAATGAGTGTCTCAAAAGTTCTTTGTGTGTACTGTTTTCCATAACCAGCCAGAGCAAATTATGATGCATCAGCTAAATACAGACATCCTGCTGGTCAGTTTTTACTGTCTGCTTCATAAGACACTAAGATGCTCTAAGTCCAAGAATACTGTATCAATGGGCCCAGATGACATCCCAGGATGCCTTCTAAATAGCATCAAACATGACCTATCAGGCTTCTGGAATTGCTGTTTAACTGTAGCCTCCCAACAGGATTCAAGCCTCATGATTGGAGAACAGCAACAGTCATCCCTCTTCAAAAAGGTGGGTGCATCAGATCCCATAAATCTCACTAGTCTTATATGCAAAGCCATGGAAAGAATTATTATGAAAATGATGAGTAATGATTATAGTAAACCTCCAGATACTGGACCTAACCCAGTTTAGTTTCAGCAAGGGCAGATCATGCCTACTCAATCTAAATGTACTGTCTCTGTTCACCGTCATCCCAAATGGGATAGGTGTCACTTCAATTAAACAATACTTGGATAGGCACAGTGATTATGATGATAGAAAGGTAAACTTGATTTGCCTCTTCATGGAAGTAGTGGTGGAGAATAATATTTTCCTCTTTGATCAAACAATATAGATGGCTATTCCAGCATGTAATAATAATTTAACAGATGTCTTAACAGATGTTAGAATGTTTAGTAGGAACATTATGTTGAGACATAATTTTGGGACAGACAATACTGGCTATATTAACAGATGTAAGAAACCTAGCCTGTATGTACCGAATAATCACCCCTTGGTGGAAGCTTTTTTATAAATTGGTGGAAGATGATGTTTATGAAGAGTTTGAAGCTGTTGGTTCCAGAGCAAGGTCTGGTAGAAGTTTAATCTAACTTTAAAAGAAAAGAATGCCTTGAAGAGACTACAGAATGACAGTATGATAGTGATCAGACCCATGGATAAGAGTGGGTTAGTAGTAGTTATAGATAGGCACGATTACAAGAGCTCTATGGAGAATATGCTAGGTGAAACAAAGTATTATAAAGTTGTGCATTGAGGAGGTATACACCCTAAAAGCTAGGATTGATAGGATATTGGATGAGTTGGCTAAGAGTCATGTTATAACTGATGAACTAATTTGAAGCGCTTTTCGTCTGCTGCTAATGGCAAACTTCTTCAGAATGAAAAACAAATTCAATCAAAGCCATTTTATACAAGTCACATGGTTAATTAATAACCTAATTAAATGCTCATTAAGTTTTAAAAAGCAATACTAAAAAAGTGCCAGAAAGTAAGAATTCAAATGTAAAAGTTCAAGTATAAAAATGTGACCATAAAAAAATAAGGATATAAAGATAAGTATACGTGAAAATTCAACAATAAATAATACATCATAATAAAAACATTTTGTATTTGCTTCTTGTAACATATCTAAACAAATGTGTTTGTTCCTAGGTTAAAGTGTTACGCAGTATATATCAGTCTATCTCTTAAGGCTTAACATACTGAGGAAACTGCCTATAGAGCAAGCCTCATTCAGACCAGGTGGGTGATAGGATTCCAACCTAATTTGCCAGTAAAGCTCTAAAACTAAGAGTTTTACTGCAAATGCACCCCCTCTGCTGTCATTGCAAACTTGGTCAATTCCTATGAATTTGAATAGATGGTTTGGATGTTCTGAAACATGTTTGGCCAGTGCATTGGTAAGCTTACATTTCCTGATGGCGTACTGGTGTTCATAAATTCTTTCCTTGAGTTTACGTTCAGTTTTGCCAACATAATGGGCAGTACAGTTTTGACATTGGGCTAAGTATACTAACATTTTAGAATTGCATGTGAACCTGTGTTTTAGTTTATATTCACTCCTATCAATGTTGAATCTGTTTGATTCTATGATGTATCTACAGTAGTTACAGTTGTGGCATCTAAACATCCCTGGTGTTCTGACTGGCAAGTGTTTAGTTTCACACCAGGATTTTAAATTCCTCCCTTTTTTGTAAGTTACCAAAGGTGAAGCACCTAATTTGGTGGATACAGTTGAATCCACACCAAACACTTGCCAATTCTTAAGAATGGTAGACCACAAAAAATTACTGTCCACTGTAAACGTGGTAATAAATCTAGGAGTGTCAATCAAATCCATCCTGTTAGTGTCAACTTGTACACTATCATCACTAATCATTATACAATGGACCTTGTTCTCTTCTACTCTAACTTTAAGTAGTGGCACAAATAACTTGTTGTTCCTTTTCATGTTGATCTCGTGTGTTAATTCATCAATTAACTGAGTAGGATACCCTCTACTTAAAAACATGGTTTTAAGTGTGTTGCATTCAACTATGAAGTCTTCATCTTTGCTACTGATTCTGGCTGCTCTAACAAGCTGCCCCTTCACCACTGCACGTTTCTGTTTGTAAGGGTGGCAACTTGTAAAATGAAGGAAGGTGTTAGAGTAAAGCGGTTTCCTATATATCTTTGATGTATAACAAGCCAAGTTCTTGTCTTTAGATAGGAGGATGTCAAGGTACGCTATTTCATTGCTTCTAAAAGTAGAAGTGAATGCCAAAAAATCAGTAGAATCATTCAAAAACTCCATGAATGTAGTGGCTTCTGCTTCAGTTCCGTTGAAGAGGACAAAGATGTCATCCAAATACCTGGTGTAAAATACTATTAAGTCCGAAAAGCTGGGGTTGTTAAGAATGTATAGATGTTCCCACTGGGCCATGACCAAATTGGCCACACTGGCTCCATAAGGTGAGCCCATACCAACTCCCGTTGTCTGCAAGTAATGGTTGTCACCAAACATGAAGTAGTTCCTAGTAAGTGTTAAATCTAGCAATTCAATTACAAGAGATGTCATGCCCTTAGCCCCTCTTGCTTTTAACCTGTCACTTACCCATTCAATGGCTATTTCTTGAGGAATGCAGCTATAAAGATCTTTCACATCTATTGTAAGCATGTTGTATTGTTGGTCAAATCTTAGTTCATTAATTTTAGAAAGGAAGGACCAAGAGTCTTTGCAAATCTGAGACTCAAGGGGAATGTATTTACTCAGAATTTGATCTACTACCTTAGCACATGCGTAAGTGGGTGATCCACGGCTGTCAATAAGTGGACGCATGGGAGGATCGGTGATGTTCTTGTGAATTTTAGGTATTCCAAATAAATACGGTATCCTCGGGTGTAATGTGGTCATATAGTTGTACTGGTCTTGGTTTATCCTTCCTTCTATAAACATCTCTTCCAGGTGGTCCTTTATTACTTTGTAAGCATGATTGATTTCATTTTTTGAACTCACAACATATGAAGGAGTGTCCAGAATCGCTGCCATATGGTCCATGTAATCACTATTGTCGAAAATCACAACCCCTCCACCTTTATCTGGTTTACATATACGTAGATTGTTCATGAGTAGGGTACGGATGTTTTCAATTTCTTCACTGTTGGTGTGTGTGAGCTACTTTTTCCGATTCTTAATGTACCTCCGGATGTCAAGTTCGCATATTAGTTCAAACATGGCTAGGAGTGGGTGTAATGGAGGGTTGTATGTGCTGGGAATATGTAACCTATTATTAACTCGCAAAAATTCTCCTCCTCCCATCATGAGTTTGAAGTTCAATTTACGTGTAAAAGTTTTGACATCAATAATGGCTTTAACTAAATCCATATGATGTTGTGGGACGTATGTAAAACCCTTAGCCATTAAGTCTGCCATGTCAGTGGAAATGTCTACTCTGGAAAAGTTATACACATTAAAGTCCCCTAAAGAGTTAGTGGTAATGTTAGGTACTGGTTGAGTAATCTCTACGCTTAACTCTACCTCCTCTGTATTAACTACAGTTTCTAAGTTGTTGAATAAACCCAAAATATCGGTTAACGATTGTTCCTGGATGGGTGAGAGTAATTCTGACGTTGACGCTGTACTTTGGGTCTTGCTCCTAAAAAATTGCCTTGACCATTATTGTTATAATGACTGTCAGAATTGTTTTTATTCTGTAGTCTCTCACTCCTACGTAATTCATTGGGGGGCTCAGTTCTCTCCAAACTCTGAATTTCGTTACCGTTGTCGTTCTCATTAGTATGTGTAACGGCTAAATCAGAGGGGGCTGAGTTAGCATAGGTGTGGGTACGTGTGTGTCCATTATTACTTGTAGTCACGTTCCCTCTCCATATCTGACTAGGTGCAGGTTTGGGGTACGCTGTCCCTTCTCTGTATGCCTTAGTGTCCCTATCTAGTTTTTTGGTTTTCACTGCTTGCAATTTGGCCAAATGTTCGTCTATGTTGCTAAACAATTTACTGTATTCATATCTATAACTTTCAAAATTTGCATCAGTTATAATTGATTTATCTAATGCTGTTGCTTCTACATTGAGTTGGTCTATTTGTACTCCATAATGTTTACTCATAATTTTCAACATTTCAAAACCATGTCTATCATACATGCTACATAAATCAAGATGAAAATCAGAATTTGCAATAAGACCTGTGGGGTACTGGTAATACCTTAACCCTTTAGGTACAATTTTCCTGGTTAAACATTCGTTAAAATAAACAATTTCTAGTTTCAATTTTTTTATTTTAAGTAAAATACTGTCTAATTGTTTCAGTTTGTTCTGAATGTCTGTACCAGTCTTATTATTATCATGCTGGGCATTAATAGACGATTTTTCTTGACAAAATGATGGATTAATATTAATCCAATTTAAAAAGTTAGGTACATTGTTGTTATTATTTGTACTCAACAAAACAGGCTCGTTGGTACTTACTCGCACTGCTGTAGCCATGCTACTGGAAGGCTGTGCTTCAATATTCACTTCATTGTCTCTAGCATTAACTAAGTTAGCTGGGAAGGCGTCCGTTTGATTTAAATTAGTCCTCCTTTGATGTCGTGTCGCTGGTATTCCAGTTGTAGAAAGTTCTTCAAAATGTTGTAATTCCACGTCGGCTGGATTTCTCCTCTGCCAAAGAAAGTGTGGTTCAACGTCGGCTGGACTTCTCCTCTGCCTAGGTTTACTAGCACACCCTAACTCTGTGTCATACGTCACGTTGCAAACATCAGAGGTAGGCTTGTTGTTAATAGTGTACGTTAGTCGCTGTTCAGCTCCTGAATTCATTGAGTCACACGGAATACAGTCAGTTTTGTCGTGAATATCAGGTCCCAAAGTATTATTTGAAACATTGTTCAATTCTATAGATGCTCCTTGAGTTGCGTTATGTGTGGATAAAGCAGCATTCATACCCGTACTAGGAGCAGTAACATTAAGCACATGTTTATCATTGCCGGCTACATTGTCCACGAAAGGTAAATTTAATAATATGCCATGAGTTCTTTCAATTTTTTCAATACGTAGAAGTACTGCATCTAGTTTGCTGAAAAGTAAGTCAAGCGACTTACTGTTAGTGTTCCGTTCGTCGGAACCGGTAATGATGGCTTGTTGGTTATCAGATGCAGAGGAAATACCTGCTTCTGATTGATCAACTCTTAGAAGTTCTGGTGTAGCGTTGGGAAAGCAGCTGGCTGGCTCACGTGAAGACTCAGACGCCATACCTAGTACGGGTATGAATGCTGCCTTATCCACACATAACGTAATTCAAGGAGCATCCACAGAATTGAACAATGTTTCAAATAACATTTTGGGATCTGATATTAATTATAAAACTGACTGTATTCCGTTTGATACAATCAACTCAGGAGCTGAACAGCGACTAACGTACACTATTAACAACAAGCCTACCTCTGATGTTTGCAACGTGACGTATGACATAGAGTTAGGTTGTGCTAGTAAACCTAGGCAGAGGAGAAGTCCAGCCGATGTTGAACCACATTTTCTTTGGCAGAGGAGAAATCCAGCCGACGTGGAACTACAACATTTTGAAGAACTTTCAACAACTGGAATTAATACCAACATACCAACGACACAATATCAAAGGAAGACTAATTCAAATCAAACGGACGCCTTCTCAGCAAACCTAGTTAATGCTAGAGACAATGAAGGGAATATTGAAGCACAGCCTTCCAGTAGCATGGCTACAACAGTACGAGTAAGTACCAACGAGCCTGTTTTGTTGAGTACAAATAACAACAACAATGTACCTAACTTTTTAAACTGGATTAATATTAATCCATCATTCAGTCAAGAAAAATCGTCTACTAATGCTCAACCTGACAATCATAATACTGGGACAGACATTCAGAACAAACTGAAACAATTAGACAGTATTTTACTTAAAATAAAAAAATTGAAACTAGAAATTGTTTATTTTAACGAATGTTTAACCAGGAAAATTGTACCTAAAGGGTTAAGGTATTACCAGTACCCCACAGGTCTTATAGCAAATTCTGAATTTCATCTTGATTTATGTAGCATGTATGATAGACATGGTTTTGAAATGTTGAAAATTATGAGTAAGCATTACGGAGTACAAATAGACCAACTGAATGTAGAAGCAACAGCATTAGATAAATCAATTACAACTGATGCTAGTTTTGAAAGTTATAGATTTGAATACAGTAAATTGTTCAGCAACATAGACGAACATTTGGTCAAATTGCAAGCAGTGAAAGCAAAAAAACTAGACAGGGACACCAAGGCATACAGAGAAGGGACAGCGTATCCCAAACCGGCACCTAGTCAGACATGGAGAGGGAATGTGACTACAAGTAATATTGGATACACACGTACCCACACCTATGCTAACACAGCCCCCTCCGACTTACCCCTTTCACATACTAACGAGAACGACAATGGAAACGAAATTCAGAGTATGGAGAGAACAGAGCCCCCCAATGAATTACGTAGGAGTGAGAGATTACAGAATAAAAACAACACAGACAGTCATTATAACAACAATGGTCAAGGCAATTTTTTAGGAGCAAGACCCAAAGTACAGCGTCAACGTCAGAATTACTCTCACCCATCCAGGAACAATCGTTAACCGATATTTTGGGTTTATTTTACAACTCAGAAACTGTAGTTAATACAGAGGAGGTAGAGTTAAGCGTAGAGATTACTCAACCGGGTCCTACTATTACCACTAACTCTTTAGGGGACTTTAATGTGTATAACTTTTCCAGAGTAGACATTTCCACTGACATGGCAGACTTAATGGCTAAGGGTTTTACATACGTCCCACAACATCACATGGATTTAGTTAAAGCCATCATTGAGGTCAAAACTTTTACACGTAAATTGAACTTCAAACTCATGATGGGAGGAGGAGAATTTTTGCGAGTTAATAATAGGTTACATATTCCCAGCACATACAACCCTCCATTACACCCACTCCTAGCCATGTTTGAACTAATATGCGAACTTGACATCCGGAGGTACATTAAGAATCGGACAAACACGCTCACACACACCAACAGTGAAGAAATTGAAAACATCCGTACCCTACTCATGAACAATCTACGTATATGTAAACCAGATAAAGGTGGAGGGGTTGTGATTTTCGACAATAGTGATTACATGGACCGTATGGCAGCGGTTCTGGACACTCCTTCATATGTTGTGAGTTCAAAAATGAAATCAATCATGCTTACAAAGTAATAAAGGACCACCTGGAAGAGATGTTTATAGAAGGAAGGATAAACCAAGACCAGTACAACTATATGACCACATTACACCCGAGGATACCGTATTTATTTGGAATACCTAAAATTCACAAGAACATCACCGATCCTCCCATGCGTCCACTTATTGACAGCCGTGGATCACCCACTTACGCATGTGCTAAGGTAGTAGATCAAATTCTGAGTAAATACATTCCCCTTGAGTCTCAGATTTGCAAAGACTCTTGGTCCTTCCTTTCTAAAATTAATGAACTAAGATTTGACCAACAATACAACATGCTTACAATAGATGTGAAAGATCTTTATAGCTGCATTCCTCAAGAAATAGCCATTGAATGGGTAAGTGACAGGTTAAAAGCAAGAGGGGCTAAGGGGCATGACATCTCTCTTGTAATTGAATTGCTAGATTTAACACTTACTAGGAACTACTTCATGTTTGGTGACAACCATTACTTGCAGACAACGGGAGTTGGTATGGGCTCACCTTATGGAGCCAGTGTGGCCAATTTGGTCATGGCCCAGTGGGAACATCTATACATTCTTAACAACCCCAGCTTTTCGGACTTAATAGTATTTTACACCAGGTATTTGGATGACATCTTTGTCCTCTTCAACGGAACTGAAGCAGAAGCCACTACATTCATGGAGTTTTTGAATGATTCTACTGATTTTTGGCATTCACTTCTACTTTTAGAAGCAATGAAATAGCGCATCTTGACATCCTCCTATCTAAAGACAAGAACTTGGCTTGTTATACATCAAAGATATATAGGAAACCGCTTTACTCTAACACCTTCCTTCATTTTACAAGTTGCCACCCTTACAAACAGAAACGTGCAGTGGTGAAGGGCAGCTTGTTAGAGCAGCCAGAATCAGTAGCAAAGATGAAGACTTCATAGTTGAATGCAACACACTTAAAACCATGTTTTTAAGTAGAGGGTATCCTACTCAGTTAATTGATGAATTAACACACGAGATCAACATGAAAAGGAACAACAAGTTATTTGTGCCACTACTTAAAGTTAGAGTAGAAGAGAACAAGGTCCATTGTACAATGATTAGTGATGATAGTGTACAAGTTGACACTAACAGGATGGATTTGATTGACACTCCTAGATTTATTACCACGTTTACAGTGGACAGTAATTTTTTGTGGTCTACCATTCTTAAGAATTGGCAAGTGTTTGGTGTGGATTCAACTGTATCCACCAAATTAGGTGCTTCACCTTTGGTAACTTACAAAAAAGGGAGGAATTTAAAATCCTGGTTTGAAACTAAACACTTGCCAGTCAGAACACCAGGGATGTTTAGATGCCACAACTGTAACTACTGTAGATACATCATAGAATCAAACAGATTCAACATTGATAGGAGTGAATATAAACTAAAACACAGGTTCACATGCAATTCTAAAATGTTAGTATACTTAGCCCAATGTCAAAACTGTACTGCCCATTATGTTGGCAAAACTGAACGTAAACTCAAGGAAAGAATTTATGAACACCAGTACGCCATCAGGAAATGTAAGCTTACCAATGCACTGGCCAAACATGTTTCAGAACATCCAAACCATCTATTCAAATTCATAGGAATTGACCAAGTTTGCAATGACAGCAGAGGGGGTGCATTTGCAGTAAAACTCTTAGTTTTAGAGCTTTACTGGCAAATTAGGTTGGAATCCTATCACCCACCTGGTCTGAATGAGGCTTGCTCTATAGGCAGTTTCCTCAGTATGTTAAGCCTTAAGAGATAGACTGATATATACTGTGTAACACTTTAACCTAGGAACAAACACATTTGTTTAGATATGTTACAAGAAGCAAATACAAAATGTTTTTATTATGATGTATTATTTATTGTTGAATTTTCACGTATACTTATCTTTATATCCTTATTTTTTTATGGTCACATTTTTATACTTGAACTTTTACATTTGAATTCTTACTTTCTGGCACTTTTTTAGTATTGCTTTTTAAAACTTAATGAGCATTTAATTAGGTTATTAATTAACCATGTGACTTGTATAAAATGGCTTTGATTGAATTTGTTTTTCATTCTGAAGAAGTTTGCCATTAGCAGCAGACGAAAAGCGCTTCAAATAAATTCTGTTTTCGATTATATTCTGTTTGGATTATTACCTACTACCTTTTGCAGTACTGCATTTATCATTTCCTTGATGCTGTTTGGTTTAATTTAGCACTATTTTGTGCTTCTACAGTTTGGGGAGTAGTTTTTGGCTTGCTCAGTTTGGTATTTCACAGTTGGTGTTCAATTTTTCGTTGGTATAACTGATGAACTATGTAGATTTTAGGGGTTGAATGTCCTATGATACCAGCAATAAAAGGGCTTCCTAAAATCCACAAGAATGGGGAAAATCCCCCGATGAGACAGATTATCTCAGGGAAAGGGTGGTGCACAGAACCCTTCTCGATATACATAGAGAAGCTACTCAGGCTTATTCTGGATTTGAATCCAATAGTATGGAAAGATACTAAACAGTTTTTGTTAGATTTTTATAGTTTCACCAACAATATATGGATGGACTTAGACATTATCTTTGTGACCCTAGATGTACAGTCTTTGTTCACAGTTATCCCAAATGGGATAGGTGTCACTTCAATTAAACAATACTTGGATAGACACAGTGATTATGAGGAGAGAAAGACTTGATTTGCCTCTTCTTGGAAGTTGTGCTGTAGAATATCTTCCTCTTTGATCAAACAATATACATACAGTGTGATGGCGTAGCTATGGGCACGTCTTGTGCCAATAGCTACACCAACATATTTTTAGCTCTATGGGAGGAGGATAAGCTTTTTATAAGGGAAGACTTCAGTAGATATATCCCCTTTTATCGTTGTTTTGTTGACGACGTCTTTTTCATTTGGACTGGAGATGTAGCTCAACTTGAGACATTCATGTCAGGAATCAATTGTACGACTGACTACCTGAAGTTCACTATGACTGCTTCTAGGAGCAGAACTGAATATCTTGATTTATATGTTGAAAGATTGGACAATGATGCTATAAATACTGGGGTATACATGAAGAAGTGCCATATAAATACCCTCCTTCATAGACCAAGCATACACCCCCAGTATATCTTCAAGAATATAGTCAGAGGGCAGGGGATGAGAGCATCACTTCTAAATGCCTCTGATATGGGATTTGAATGTGAACTGAACGTCTTGAAAGGTTTATGAAGGGAGGCTACAATGATGAGATTAGAGCAGGATTCAATTGGTTGGATTTGCTGAGAAGAGGGAGAGCTAGTCCATATTATTCAAAATTTTATGAAGGTAATCAGAGTTATGTGCCTATGGATACCTCCTCTGAGATTAGGATGCCCATGTATTTTACTACAGATAATACAAAGGTGTATGATATCATAAATAAACATTGGGGTGTTTTGTTAACTGAACCGGATCTCAAAGAAATAGTAGGACTCAGACCAAAGTTTAGATTTAAGAACAAACCCAATCTGAAAAGGATTCGATGCCAAACTTTTGATAGGCATGAGATAGAGCAGAACCAAGTCTTGGGTACTAGGCCATGTGGTCAGTGCAATTTCTGTGCATTTATAGATCAGCGTTGTAGGTTCCTACATCCTGATACAGTACGTAAATATACCTTTTGTCCTTCAGCCAGTTGCATTACATCCCATGTGGTCTACCTTGCAGCCTGCTATGTTTGTAGATTATTTTATGCTGGAAAAACCAACAGGTTATTTATGAACAGGATTAGGGAGCATTTGCACTGCCATTAGAACACAGTCGAATACCAATGCACTAGCGAAGCATGTGTTAGCAGAGGGCTGTGACCATTTTTAATTTATGGTCATAGATATTATCTTACCCATTGCACATGGAGGTGATATCAGGAATGGTACAGAAAGAAGGGAGATGAACTGGATCATGAGGCTAAGGGCTGATCGAGGGAGGGGGCTCAATGAGAGAGCCTCACTAAAACCTGTACTGAAATCTAGGAGGTTAGTAGTGAGCTAACCCTGTGTGATATTTTTCGATACTTTTTTAAGACTAGTTGTATTAGTTTTCCCTTGTTTTTACAACAGTATTTCTGTGGCTACTTCCTTAGGCACCATCCTGTACGTTTTGTATATCTATTTTCTTGTGCCAATATTATTACTTTTCTATTGGAGTTAATATACATTGTTTTTTATGAAAATATGTGTTTAGATTTTATATTTTGTATTTAGAGTTGATAGGGACTGTTATAGTATTTTTAGACAATGCAGTTATCTATTTTATGTCTCAGTTATTTCTTACTTTTTATTTGCAAGGATCATATATTGTTCTGTTAAATACACACTACTACAGCAAAAGTCAACCAAGAAAATAAGAAATATCCAAATTTCCATTTGCTGCTTTAAGCGGAAAGAATTCACGAATCCTTGTCTGTATTTTTTCAAAACATTCTGGTTTATTAAATAACATACAAAAAAATCAGGTTAAGCGCTTTCATCTATCCGTAAGTAGACTTCATCAGAACACTTCCAAATTACTAATGCAGGATTTTATACAGTTTGCTAACCAATCCCATACATCTTTCCTTGACTATCACATGAATCAATTACATATTTAAAGTGCTTAGTGCATTCGTTATTTCATCTTTGCAGTTTCCCTTTACTTTTTTTGAACACCACAACATATAAATGCTAAAAGGTACAAACACTGAAAAAACAACCCTAGCCTAACACTACATCCTGTAGCCATGTCCTACATACACATGCAAACCTACACTAATATTTGTCCAATACATGTCTATTTAAAATTAATACGTCTCTATTATCTTAAGATATTAAAAAGGGCGAAATCACAATGCAAGTGAACATACTTGAATGAAAATATTCATACTTTTGATGTATCCATTAATTTATATTTTCTAAGATGGGTTTAATGGATATGCTCTCATTTATCCTGGGTAAACTGATGCATTTAACTTAATCTGCCATCTAGTTTCCCTTTCACCCAATCTCTTATGTATATTACCTCCCCTGGGGTTCAATTTAATACTCTCTAATATACCAAATTTAAAGGAGTCACAGGTAGTACTGTCGTTCAGGTGCCTCCACAGAGCATTTTTCGTATATTTTTTCCTGATACAATACTCATGATCATAAATTCTATTCCTTAGACACCTATCAGTCTTACCCACGTAGTAGCATGGGCATTTTGTACATTTGGCAAGATGTACTACATGTGAGGTACGACAATTCCCTTTCTTGAATTTTACCTCCGTTCTATTTATGTCTTCCAACGTAAGAACAGGCACCAGTAGTATCTGACTACAATGATTACACTGCCCACATTTACTAGTACCTTCTTTCTTTCCTATATCAACCCGTTTAACTATCTTCCTTTCCAATTCACTTTTTAAGTTCCTTCCATTTTTAGAGACAAACAGGGGGTATTCTCCTATCTTTTTATACACATTTAGTTCTGTTTTCAAAATATTCCAATTTGATTCTACTATTTTTCTTATTTCTTGTGCGTAAGGTCCATGTTGGAATATACACGCTCTCTTATAATTAGTTTCACCCTCCCCATCCTTGTCCTTACTTTTACCAGAAGTTTTATTGAACCCAGTACCCAATATGGGCTTGTATATCTTACCCCATTCATTTTTCACATATTCTTTAGAGTCTTCTATCAACTATGGGGGGTATCCTCTGTCCTTAAACATGTTGGCTATAAGGTCCAATTCTTCTACCATATCTGTGTACTGTGAAGTCATTCTTGCTGCTCGGATGTATTGACCTTTTATAATGTTTCATTTTTGGCTGTACGGATGACAACTGGAATACTGTAAATAAGAATTACTGAAAGTATCCTTTCTATATATTTTGGACCTAAATTTTCCGTTTTCACCAAATATGTGTGTATCCAAATATGAAATTTTTTCCTTGTCCATGTGGTATGTAAATTTCAAATATTCACTGGATGAATTCAAGTACTCAAAAAATTCATATAATTTACTTTCTTCTCCTTTCCATAAAATAAATATATCATCCAGGAATCTTACGTAACTAGTGATATTTTCATACCAATCAGTTTCCAGAACAAATTCAGTTTCCCAGTCAAGGAGAACTAGGTTGGCAAAGATCGGGGCGCATGCCGCCCCCATTGCTACCCCCTTATATTGTCTATAATATTCTCCCTCAAACAGTATATAATTGTGTTTTAGCACAATATCCATAAATTCCAATGTCAATGATACTGTGTCCCATGATAAACCTCCGTACTTCTCTATACTATTTCCAAACCTTCTCAATCCATCTTCTTTAGGTATACAAGAGAAGAGGTCAATCACATCAATTGTTACTAAAATAATGTCCTTGTTACACAACTCTGGTACAAGTCTACCCCAAAAGTCCCTGGAATCAATTACTATGTGTGCAACTTTGTCATAAATGGACTTTAACCATGTGTCAATTACTGTCCCAAAGGGAAAGGTCTTAGATTTATTGCCCGATATAATGGGACGAAAAGGGGGGTTTCCATGATATTTTTATGTACGTTGGGTATTCTCACAATCATACTAATAATAGGGTGTTCTACTTTCAAGTACTTATACATATCCATGTCTACCCTTCCATCTAGTAGGAATTCCTCCAAATGCAAGTCAATTTTGTGATACCCAATGTTCACTTCATTTACAGAGGATATCTCATAATTCCCTGAATTCAAAAGGATAGAATTAACCTTATTAACATATTCAGATGTATCATATATGACCGCTCCACCCCCTTTGTCAGGTTTCATTACCCGTATTCTACTATTCCTTTGTATTTCTTTCAATAATTGAAATTCATTATAGTCTAAATTGTATTTCTTCTTTTGGGTTTTACATTTATTACCATAATCATATAATTTGTCAATTACTAGTTTTTCGAAAATTGCTAGTGTGTTATTCATTGGGGGGGGGGGTGTAAATGTGCTTTTCCTCTTAAATGTATTCACCTGTACATTTACTTTATCATTGTTGAAATGCAATGCTAAATTCAGCTTTCTCATGTATTTCTTAAATTCTACTATGTAATCAACAATATTTATTGAACTATTGGGTACATACTTCATTCCTTTAGAAAATAACAGAAAATGCTCCCTCTTTAATTCCAGTTGTGTGTAATTGAATATACTAAATTCACCTAAACTATAATGTACTTCATTATGTTTTACTATACTTCCTTTCTCACCCAATTTGTTCTGCCCTTGTTCTCCCAGTGTTTCACACCACTGTACGGTCTCCAATTTTCTGGAATCTGTTTTGTTGATTTTTCATTCCTTGCCATCCCCCCTTTCTCTAAAAAAAACCTTTTATTATTGTTCCTTCCATTTGTATTTTTGTTGTAGTATGTGTCTTCCTTATTTTCTACAGTAACATTCCCCCTCACATTAGGGTCTACTTTTGCCTTATTAATTTCCCACTTGTAGGCCTCATGCTTATCATATTGTTCCAAGTCCCTCCTCATTTTTCTACATTTCCTATCATATTGCGTTTTAATATTGTTTTCCACCCATGTATACTGTGTGTTATAAAATAAGAAGTTATGTACCTACCATAACGTTCCATGTTAGTTGTCTTCTCTCGCCTTCTTTCTTGCTTGATGGGTTCGGAGCCGATCCCTCGGCTCCGACTCGGCACTTGCTTTAGCTCGAGAACTCCTTTTACCAGCTCGAGGCAGCCCCATATCCCATGATGCAAGGCAGGAAGTACCCAGATCTCGTTTGTTGACAAAAGGGCAATAACACCAAGCATAAACAATACTTCCCAAAGGAAGAAGAAACTTACAAATGGAAAAAGGACCAGGTCCGAATGGTCTTTAGCATTATAGTTTCTTATACAAGGTCTGTCCAGGCCAGGGGAAGGAGGGAGGGTCAAGAAAGAAGGCAGAGAAGACAACTAACATGGAACGTTATGGTAGGTACATAACTTCTTAATGTTAAGTTGGCAATCTCGCCTTCATTCCTGCTTGATGGGACCGCGTCCCTAGCACCTCTATCCTGGGTGGCTCAATGGAACAAACTCTTGAGGACTGTAGAGCCAAAACTGGCTCTGTCCCTGGAGGCCAAGTCCAATTTGTAATGGGAAACAAAAGTGTGAGGAGTGGCCCAAGTGGCGCTGCACAAATAGTGTCTAAAGGCAGTCTAGCTTGAAAAGCTGTAGAAGTAGCTAAACTCCTAGTTGAATGTGCTTTAGGTTTTGAGCACAGCTGTTTTCCCCTGATCGTATAAATTTCAGTGATGACCTAAGAAAGCCATCTGGACAAAGTCACTTTAGAAACAGGAAGGCCTTTTATTATCCGCATAGGAAACAAAAGTTGATCAGATTTCCTAAATTTTTTGTTCTGTCCAAATAATATCTAAGCTGACGGTGGACGCCAAGATAATGTAGCTTTTGTTCAGCTCTATCTGAATAGTTAGGAAAAATACAGGAGATCAATAGATTGATTCAGATTGTTTTTCGCGACCTTATGAAAAAAGGATGGATTAGTTCTTAAAGATACTCTGTCTTTGCGAAAAACCAAATAGGTGGGTCGAACCGAAAGAGCATGAAGTTCAGACACCCTCCTGGCAGATGTAATAGCCACTAGGAATAAAGTTTTCCAAGAAAGATATTTCAGGGAACAAGAAACAGCTGGCTCAAGGGGAAGAATCAAGGATGTCAGCACTAAATTTAAATCCCACTGAGGAGGAGGATTCCTGATTGGAGGCTTTAGTAGGAAAATTCCTTTCAAAAAGGCCCTGCAGAGCCTATGGGACATAATATTATGATCTGCTATCCCGACATGAAAATTAGAAATAGCAGCCAACTGAACTCTGACTGTGGAAGAAGAGGAGCCTGCATGGAAAATCTCTGCTAAGAAGTCCAGAACTGCCTGAACAGGGGCAGTAAAGGATCAATATTTTGGGCCTTAGCCCAATAAGAGAAACGTTTCCATTTGCTTGTGTAAATCCTCCTGGTAGAGGATTTTAGTGAAGCTACTATGATATCTCTAACTGGGTTAGAGATCAAAGGAAGCCTGGCTAAGGAAGGAAGTGGAGCAATCATGCTGTGAGGTTGAGAGAAGGGATTGACCGGTGCAGCTGACCGGATTGGTAAATCAGTAGATCTGGCACTGGGTCCAGATGCCACGGCTGCACCAAAAGGTGATGATGGAGGAACGGGAACCAAACTTGTCGAGGCCAGTAAGGGGCAATGAGAATCAATTTGGCTCTCAAAACGGTAGCTTTCTGGATCACCTGAGGGATCAGAGGAAAAGGAGGGAAGGCATAAAGAAGTCCCTGGGGCCAATCCTGGGTCAGAGCGTCTCTGGGGGGATGGCCTGATAGAGGGAAGAGGCTGAAGAAGTCTGGACATTTGCTGTTTTGGGGAGTAGCAAAAGATCGCAACATGGACGACCCCATTCCAGAAAAATCTCTTCCGCTATGGATTGCTTGAGAGACCACTCGTGAGGCATGAGAATAGCTCTGCTCAATCTGTCCGCTATAATGCTGGTTTTCCCAGGGATATGCGTTGCTACCAGAAACCGATGAGAGGAGATCGCCCATTGCCATAGTCTGAGAGCTTCTCGACACAAGGGGTAGGACTTGGTTCCGCCCTGTTTGTTGATATACCAAACTACAGACATGTTGTCTGTGTGGACTGCAATTGTCCCTACGGGAAGAAAGTCGTTGAGGGCTTGCAACGTTAAAAGCACTGCTCTCATCTCCAGGACATTTATGTGCAGATGGTACTCGAACGGTTGCCACGCCCCATGAACCATCCTGCCCTGATAATGACCCCCACCTGATCAGGGAGGCATCCGTGGTGACAGTGGCTATCGGGACGGAGGTACAAAGCACCTGCCTTGGTGAACCTGAGATGATGTGATCCACCAAGCAAGATGTTCTTTGCATGTTTGTGTCACCAGAATCTGGTGACGCATTGAAGTTGCTGGTATGACCACTGTGTGAACAGCATCCACTGAAGGAGGCATGTAGAATCGAGCCAGGGGAAGAAGAGTGATGGCCGCAGCCATAAGACCTAACACCTTTAGAACCATTCTGGCCTGTACCTTCTTGCTGGCCAGAATGATCCTGACATGAGTCTGAATGTCTGAAACTCTTTGTTCTGTAAGGGTAGCTGACATCCGAACAGTGTTTAAGTTTAAGCCTATGAAGGTAATAGACTGGCAGGGCGATAAGGATGACTTTTCGTAGTTGACTGAGATGCCCAAATGAGAACAAAGGTCTATTGTGTAATCCCTGGCTTGTATAAGCTGATGCCTGGTGGTGGCTGACAGGAGCCAGTCGTCGAGATACGGAAACACCTGGAATCCTTGACGTCTCAGGTGAGCCGTGACCACTGCCATGCATTTGGTGAACACTCTGGGGCTGTAGTGAGACCAAAGGGCAGGGCTCTGAACTGGAAATGACTGGACCCCAGCCGAAGCGGAGAAATCTCCTGGAGCGTCTGTGAATTTTGATGTGATAGTACGCATCCTGAAGATCTATTGAGCACATCCAGTTGTCCTTCTGTAAGAAGGGTAGAATTGACTGAAGAGTGACCATTCGAATCTTGTCTTCCTGACAGACTTGTTGAGTCTGCTGAGATCCAATATTGGTCTCCAGTCTCCCGTCTTTTGGGGACCAAAAGAACCTTGAGTAGATTCCGGCTCTGAATGGTCTATTGTAACTGGCTGAATGGCTCTTTTTGCAGTAGTTTTGCGATCTCTAACTCTGCAATGTCCCTTAGACCGGTGGTACATCTGGAAGGGAACTTGAGGGGAAGGGACTTTCCTCGAAAGGAATTATGTAACCCTTGGATATGATCGACTGTACCCATCTGTCTTGAGTGAGGGAATGCCAGGCTTCTGGGTACAGTGATAATCTTCCCCGACTGCCTCCAAGGAGGGACAGCCGGGCAACACCTCAGGGATGCTGAAAGGGCTTCTCAGGAAGAGACTCCTGTTGCCCTGATTCTTGGACCCCCTCTGCCTCTAGAGCGGCGTCTGTTGTTGTTACCCCTCTGCCTCTAGGGGTAAACTGACCACGTGAATCCGGCGTGACTCCTTGAGATTTACGGAACCACATCTTCCCACCCTTCTGTCCTTTGGGATAAGACCTAGAAGGGGTGGAAAACGGACTCCAACAGCAGAAAGAGTCTTGCCGTCCTGCTCACACCTGGTCAAGGTTTCCTTCACCTGAGGGCCAAACAAAGCTGACCCATCAAAGGGAGAATTTGTGAAGGACGCCTTAAAGGGATCCATAAAATCACAAAGCCGCATCCAGGCTTGGCGTCTAAGAGCCACACCTGTGCCTGCGGCTCTACTCGCTCCATCAGCAGCATAAGATATTAGCGCATGGAGGGGTTAGCAATGGAATTGAGGGTTCCTAGTTGCGAAGCAATCTTTTCTTGGGCCCCTGCAGCTGTAGGATCCTGAACTACTTCTCCCAGCTCCTTCAGGATATCTCTCTGGAGTCTGGTGAAGTGACAAAGATAATTCAGCAACGCAGCAAAGGTCGCTGAGGAAAACATCCGCTTGCCATTACCTATCCATGGTCCTAGAGTCCTTATTAGGAGGATGGACGGGCACGGAAGGATCTGCAAGTTCCTTTTTGGTGGCCGCAGCCACCACCATGGCATCAGCGGGGACACCCTTTGTAAGGAATTGTTTGTCACTAGGGGCAGTTATAAATTTTGAAGGCCTCCTAGGGACTGGCTCTACAGAGTCAGGAGCTGTCCACGCCTTTCGTGCTATAACCTGCATAAGGGGGTCGAAAGGCGGAGACACCCAGGAGGTGGAGGGCCGAGATCCAAACGCCTCTAGGTATACTGTCTCATCCTCAGAGGGATTGTTGGTGGGCCAGTTTCCCCTCGGTTTCAGAAGTTCTAGGATGTCTGAGAAGGAGACATCCTCAGAGGGGGATCTAGGGGATCCCTCTGACTCATCAAAGTCAGTATCCGAAGTGACAGACTCAGGGGAGTCTACATGCTTCCTCTTACAAGTCCTCTTCCTAGGAGGATCTCCCGAAACATCAGGAGAATCCTCGGAAGAGGGGGAAATTCCCAATGGGGAAACCTGAGGCGGAGGATCTCTGGGTCCTGTAGCAAGAGAAGTGGCAGAGATGTCAACAGGTACAATAGAGGGAGGAGCTACGGGAAGAGACTGCTGATTGATACCAGTGGCCAGTACACTCTTCATCACCTCGAATGCTCCCTCCCAGGCAGGTCCGAGAGACCCCGCTCAAGAGCTAGGAACTCCAGGGGCCACCGAAGGGAAGTCTCGAGGCAGATGTCGGAGCCGAGCTCACCAAGGCCGAGGCTCCAAGGGGAAGAGCGGCTCGGACAAGGGTCCGATGCCACTCACCCCTCGGAGGAGACCATGGAAGCCCGACCACGAATCCCTCTAAGGAAGAGGAGATAAGAGTAGGGGCTGAAGGAACAGAAGGGGTATCCGTCCTCCAGCCGTAGCAGTAACCATGCCCGAAGACTCCAACTCCAAGCTCTGGGGTAGAGTTGAAGGAGGAACTGTAACGGGGTGTGGACCAACAGTCGTCTGCTGAGACGGACTGTGTAGCATTTGGGCCAGTACCTGTGACTTGAGCAATCTACTGACCACTCTCTCTAGGTCATGGTCTGACAACCTGGATGACCTTGAAGATCGGCTCCGATGGCTCCGCTCCGATAGAAGAGGCGAGGCCGGAGCCGAAAGTACCGGCCCCAAGGAAGGAGACCCCGCCCTCTTCCTGGAATGGGTCATCGGACCCGATATTACTGATCCTGTCGGCACCGATTTCTCGGAGCCGGCAGAACGCCGATGTATCGGCTCCAGCCGGAGCCGATACAGCCACCAGAGTAACGGTGTCGGAGCCGATCGAGCCGACACCGATGCCTGTGCCACATGGGTGTCCGAGCCGATCGGAGCCGAGACCGATGCCCGTGCCACGGGGGTGTCGGGGCCGGTCGGAACCGACACCACAGTGGTCAAAACGATTCGCACCGATAGCCATCGGCCGAAAGCTTAGTGGATCAGAATCGGCTCCAGCCGAGCCGATCTCGACTCTATACGAGTCGGAGCCGAGGCCACAGGCTTAGAAACAGAAGCCTGGGTCTTGGCAGATTTAGTTGATTTTGTGGGGCCGACTTAGCCAGAGAGCCCTCCGGCTTAAGAAGACCCTGAGAATCAACTTATTCTTCTCCTGCAGGACTCTCTGGCTGAAGGAGTGACAAATAGCACAGGAGTCCTGCAGGTGAAGAGGGCCTAAACAGTACAGGCAAGAAGTGTGACCGTCTGTCAGAGACATCTTCTGACAGCACGAGTCACACTTCTTAAAACCTGAAACCCTCTCTTTAGACATGGTGCCTAACAAAACACACACACACCAGTCCAATTAAATTAAATTAATACCAAAAGGTATTTAGTAAAAATACCAACACACACACCCTAACAGGGGATGGGATAGGGAAATTAACTGACTAAAAAATTAAAAGAGACAGGGATTTCTGTCAGAAAAAGTTAAATTTAAAGTTAAACTATCAAAACAAAAAGTTTTTAACTAAAAGGGGCTTAAAAGTCACAAATGTGAATTACTTACCAGGAGCTGGTAAAGAGAAGACCTCCCAAGCGCGCAAACGAGATCTGGGTACTTCCTGCCTTGCATCATGGGATATGGGGCTGCCTCGAGCTGGTAAAAGGAGTTCTCGAGCTAAAGCAAGTGCCGAGTCGGAGCCGAGGGATCGGCTCCGAACCCATCAAGCAAGAATGAAGGCGAGATTGACAACTTAACATCATCTTGTATTCATCATACAATAGGTCATGGGTAATAGTATCATCCAAGTGTTCTAACTCGGACATAAGGGTACATATTTTTTTATCATTACAGGCTACAATAAACTTCATAAAAGTGAACCCAAAGTTATCAAACATTTTCATACATTCAGTAATGTTAAGCTCATTCATATCTATTCCCATGGGTTGCTTGAAAAATCTAAGCCCCATTGGTACAATTTCCAAGTCAAGACATTTTTTCAAATATATATTCTCAAGCTGTATACTTTTTAAAGTCCTCAATTTTTTACCAAACTCATAAATATAGTCCTTGAGAGTTTTATCATCATGCTGGTTGTTGTTTGTATCATTAAACTCTCTAAAATTCTCATTACCATTAAAATCCATACTAAAATTAAGAAAGTTATCTAACTCATAATGATTCTTTTTCACTCCTTGATTGTTCTCATTGGGTGCTTGTACAGTACTTGTTGATGAGGAATGTCCCACCATGGCGTATGTCCTTTTTGGAGCAACCCGTTTGGATTTGGCACCTGAAATATTAAACTCAACCTCTGATCCGCTTATTTCCCTTCTCAAACGTTGACTTAAACCACCGTTCTCCGCTTTAGTGGATCCATTAGAGGCTCGGCTTTCAAAAACTACACCTTCCGCTTGTCCATTAGGAATCTGGGTCGAAGACTTGCTTCCCCTAAAGCGTACATGATGACGTCATCAACCACCCATCTTCGTTGCTCCCTCCTGGCTGGCTTATAAGGTCTATAAGCCTGGTGAGCTCCCCTTTGATAATGGCCATTTCTGATTGCAGTTTTTGTATATAAGCTCTCCTAGGAGAGAAGATAGAAGGCGACTCATCCAAAGAATCCATCCGCTGCTCCCAACGATTAAATGAACACTACTACAGCAAAAGTCAACCAAAAAAATAAGAAATATCCAAATTTCCGTTTGCTGCTTTAAGCAGAAAGAATTCACGAATCCGTGTCTGTGTTTTTTCAAAACAACATGTATTGGACAAATATTAGTGTAGGTTTGCATGTGTATGTAGGACATGGCTACAGGATGTAGTGTTAGGATAGGGTTGTTGTTTTCTCAGCGTTTGTACCTTTTAGCATTTATATGTTGTGGTGTTCAAAAGAAGTAAAGGGAAACTGCAAAGATGAAATAACGAACGCACTGAGCACTTTAAATATGTAATTGATTCATGTGATAGTCAAGGAAAGATGTATGGGATTGGTTAGCAAACTGTATAAAATCCTGCATTAGTAATTTGGAAGTGTTCTGATGAAGTCTACTTACAGACAGATGAAAGCGCTTAACCTGATTTTTTGTATGTTATTTAATAAACTAGTATGTTGTTTTGAAAAAATACAGACAAGGATTCGTGAATTCTTTCCACTTAAAGCAGCAAACTGAAATTTGGATATTTCTTATATATTGTTCTGTGTTACATCTAGGAATCATTTTATATTTAATATATTATATTTTATATGGAATGTTGCTTTTAGAAGACAATTAATGAATTGATTGCTTAATTGGTTTGGATGCTGCTATATAAGGAGTGATCTGGGTAGTTGTGCTTTTACTGGTCTGACGAAGAGAGTAGTGAAAGCACTTACCATATGTGCACAATAACATTTTTTGTTAGAGTGAGTACTGGCATTTTTTGGAGTTTGCGGTTGCCTTTGTTGCTCAATTTGGTTTACTGGTGCTTATTTTGTTGACATATCAAAGGAATTTGATAGTAGTCCTCAAGAAATGGTAATAGACTTGCTAATAACACATCAATCCTGATAGTACTGCTTGGGTAGTATGTTGGCTAAAAAATAGATGTTAATATGTTATGATGGGTAGTCATTAATTCCAGCTGGTTGGAGGTTTCCATGGGTGTTCCACAGTTTTTGTATTGAGTCTTATTCTGTTTAATTATGTTCTTTTATTACTGCCCAACACCACCTACTGGCTATCCAAACAGGCAAATCATATTAAAATTGATGGATTTTTATCATCTTAATGGGATTTTGCAGCTTTTAACTCATGTCATCCAAAGTGGAGTTTTGTACTTCATGTTCTTTTAGACCAGATCAAGACCTGTGCTTAGGAGTATGTATGAATATAAGAACTTGGGGCTATAATGCCTGCATTTTAAACACCTTTATTAAATTATCACAATACACAGGCATTAATAGAAAAGAATAAACATGTTGTCATATTCATGTAGTATATATTGCATATGTTTTCTTTCTAACAATTTGCATCATTACATATATTACATAAATTGCTTAATTCCTGCCTTGCCTTAAACCTCTTTTCCTCCTCCTAAACATTGTTCTGTATGTATTGTTCCAACAAATTCCAGTTATTGCTATACAGTTTGAGCCTTTCCTTTTCTAAAGCTACCACTTCTAAGTCTTTTATCTCCTTTATAACATTCAGCACTTCGATTACAGCTGGTTTCAAATTTGATTTCCATTTTTTAGTAATCGCTTTTTTCTGGCAGCAAATAGCATAGGCAATTCAGCTCCTTTGTCCCAGCTCAAAAGAATAATTTCCTTAGTTACAGCCATTTGCTACTTCAACATTTCTGAAAAAGTATCCTATATGAAATTTTAACATCTGCCAACTTGTTATACGTCCCCAAAAAGTACAGTTTTGTACCTACCATAAATGTAGATGTCCGATAGACATGCAACTGCAGTCATAACATGTGGGTTGTCCTGCCTCAGGCAGCCCTCGGACGGCCGGATTCCAAAGTCTGGGTCCGACGTCGGCTGATGTCGCATTTCTCTCCGACGTCAGAGCGGCTGGAGTACATAAGCATCAGCCGACGCCATTTTCTTCAGTGTTTCTTGCCCCAGATGCCAGGTGCCCTCCAAGGAAGGCTGTAATCAAATTTGGAAGACAAAAACAGGATTCCAAACAAATAAATGAGCAATAAAACAAATACACCATAACAGATATCCCCAGCTAAGAGAGAGAGAGAGGGATAGGAGTGGACCCTAGGCAAAGAGGGGTATGGAGGGAGGGAAAATCCGACTGCAGTTGCATGTCTATCGGACATCTACATTTATGGTAGGTACAAAACTGTACTATGTCCTTCAAGAATGCAACTGCAGTCATAACATGTGGGTAGAATACCAAAGCTTAGCTGGGGGAGGAGGAATGCTCTAGGAAAAAGATGGTGTGGCAATCAGGCCCTGCAGGACTGCCGAAGCAAAGCCTGCTCTGGATTTGGAGTATAGAGGGAGATTGTAGTGTTTGGAGAATGTATGCACAGAGCTCCATGTAGCAGCTTCTAGAATGTCCATAGTAGGCACCCCTCTTAAGAATGCTGTAGAGGTGGCTGTAGCTCTGGTGGAATGTGGTCTGACATTGGCTGGAACAGTCTTTCCATGAAAGGAATAACAGAATCTGATGCAATGTCCAATCCATTTTGAAATAGTCTGTTTTGAAATTGCTTTTCCTTGGACTGCAGGGGCGTAAGCTACAAAAAGTTGTTCAGACTTCCTACTGGCCTTGGTTCTGTCCAGGTAGTAACGAAGTTGTCTGTGAATGTCCAAGGTATGCAACAGTCTTTCCCCCTTGTTCTCAGGATTGGGGAAGAAAGCAGCAGGCAGATGAATGGCTTGATTTAAAGAAACCCTAGATACCACCTTTGGCATAAAAGTAGGGTTGGTCCTTAATGAAACCCTGTCTCTGTGAAAAATAATAAAGGGTGGTATTGCCATTAGGGCCTGTAGCTCCGAAACCCTTCTTGCTGATGTAATTGCCAACAGGAAAGCTGTCTTCCATGAGAGAAATTGCAAGTCAACTGAAGCTGCTGGCTCAAATGGAGGTAGAGTCAGTTTTTCTAGGACAAAATTGAGGTCCCAGGCTGGCACTGGGGCCTTTCTTGGTGGTTTAATATTCTTGATTCCCCTGAGGAATTGCCTTAGTAAAGGGTGTGAAGAAACAGGAGGATCAGTGTTGTATTTAGCTGAAATAGCAGATGCATGAATCTTTATGGAAGAATATGAGAGTCAGTTCTGTAACATATCTGCCAAATATTCCAAGATGAGTGGGATGTTCAACAATGATGCATCATGTCCCTTGCTGGTATTCCAAGTGTTGAATCTTTTCCACTTTGCTAAGTAAACCTTTCTGGTGGATGGTCTTCGAGCCTCTGTTAGTATCCGTTGAACTTCCTTGGAGAGAGATAGGCTGAAGTTATTTATGGGATCTCCCAGGCTGTTAGCTGCAGTGTCTGTAGATTTGGATGCACTGTTTCGAAGTTGTGTTGAGTCAGAAGTAGAGGCCATTGGGGAAGGGCCCACCTCCTGGTGTGACATATGCTCCGTAGTAGTGGGTACCAGTGTTGTCTTGGCCAGTCTGGAGCTATTATGATTCCCTTGGGTCTCTCTGTTTTGATCTTTAGTAATACTGAGGTCATCAGTGGCAGAGGTGGGAATGCATAGATTGTTAGGGAGTTCCAGTTGAATGAGAGGGCATCTGTTTTCCAAGCTTTTGGATGGTATGTCCTTGTGCAGAATTTTGGTAGAAGATGGTTGAGATGAGAGGCAAATAGGTCCACTTCTGGCTTTCCCCATGTCGAAGTGAGTTGTCTGAAGGCCTTGGGATGTAACATCCACTCGTGAGGATCTGTGAAATTCCTGCTTAGGCTGTCGGCCAACACATTGTCTTTTCCTGGAACAAACTGGGATTGTAAATGGATGTTTAGGCTCAGTGATTTCTCCCAGAGATGCATTGTCAGCCTGCAAAGGGGGTAAGAGTGGGTGCCCCCTTGCTTGTTTATGTACCACATCACAGTGGTGTTGTCTGTCCGTATCAGTAAATGTCCTTGCTGGAGTTGGTGTTGAAAAGCCTCGATGGCATGCATTACTGCCAGCATTTCCTTTTGGTTTATATGTAGATGTGTTTCCTTTGGAGACCATTGTCCTTGTATACACCTGCCTTCCATGTGCGCCCCCCATCCAAGGTCTGAGGCATCTGTGGTCATGGTCTGTGTTATCTGTGGTTTTTTGAATGACATACCTGTGTTTGCCTGGCTCACCGAGGCCCACCATAGGAATTCCTTTTGTAGGCATGGAATGAGCGGTATGATTGCCTCCAAGTTGTTGCTGTGCTGAGACCAAATGCTTTTTAGGTACCACTGAAGCTTTCTCATGTGTAGTCTTGCTAATGGAACCAGGAGAATGCAGGATGCCATGTAACCCAGGGCCTGTAGGAATCTCCTTGCAGTCATCTGGGTGAGTTTTGCTAAACCTTTGAAGTAATGAATTAACTTTTCTTGTTTGTCTTCTGTCAGGTAAGCCATCTGAGAGGCTGTGTCTAGTTTGGCTCCTAAGAAGATTATTTGCTGGGATGGCTGCAGTCTTGACTTTTGGAAGTTGACTGTGGCCAGAGCTTGAAGTAATCGTATGACATAATTCAGGTTTTTTGTCAACATCAGTTTGTCGTCCGCTTGTATGAGGCAGTCGTCCAGGTACGGGTAAATTTGTATCCCCTGGAGCCTGCAATGTGCAATTACTGAAGCCAGGCATTTTGTGAATACTCTGGGCGCAGTAGATAAGCCAAATGGCAATACTGAGAATTGATAATGGTCTGGTCCTGCAAGAAATCTGAGGTATCTTCTGCAGCTGTGTCTGATAGGGACATGCAGGTATGCCTCCTTGAGGTCTAGAGTAATCAGCCAAAACCCCTTGCCCAGCATGGGAAGGAGTTGCTGTAAAGTCAGCATTTTGAACTTTGGTACTATGAGAAAGGTGTTTAATGCGGACAAGTCCAGTATTGGTCTCCATTGAGATTCTTTTCTTGGAACAAGGAACAGTCTTGAGTAGAACCCCTGGTCTTGTTCTTGTTGTGGAACTCTTTCTATTGCTTTCATCCAAGTCAGCAGAGTGATTTGCTTGATAGCCTCTGCCCTCTGGTTTTGTGGAAGGTTTGGCATGCCTTGTTTTCTTGGTAAGGTATGAAAATGAAACCTGTACCCTCGGTCTATAATGTCCAAAATCCATTTGTCCTTTGTCCGTCTGTGCCAATTTTCTGCAAATAGAGATAATTTCCCGCCCAAGGGAGCTTCTATTTGTTCCCTGGTAGGCGGTAGTAGAGGAAAGTCATTGAGATTGTGGTTGTGGGGCAGGTGAAACCCCTGTGTCACTTCTTTGGTTTCCTGGCTGCCATTGTCGTCCCCTGTAAGGGCCTCTGTATTGGCCTCTTCCTCGGCCACGTCTGTTCTTACCCCTTTGAAACTTTTCTGTATTAGGAAAGGACCAGTTTTTTTGAAGGCCAATTCCTACTGAATCTGGGGGGTTGAGCCTGGAGGAAATCTTTTACCATCTGGACTGATTTTGCTTTTTCTTCAATGGTCTTTAACACATCCTTAGCATTTGCACCAAAAAGCTTGTTCTTTTCCAAAGGTGCATCCAGAAGTTTTGCTTTTACATGATCTGGTAGGGGTTGATCTTTTAACCAGGCATGTCTACGAATGACTGCCCCAGTCATAGCTGCCCTACATGAAGCTTCCAGTGCATCATATCCACACTGCAGGAAGTGATTGCTTACTTGCTGAGTGTTATGTACAGCTTCCTGCAAAGCCTTCCTGTCTAAAGGATCAGGAGTGGCTAAAGTTTTTTGTAAGTCTTCTAAAAGGTAATCCTGATATTGTAACATATGAAAAAGGCAATTTAAAGCTCTCATTGATAAGGTAGTGGATGTGTAAACCTTTTTACCCCATCTCTCTAATGACCTAGCCTCCCTGTTGGAGGGCAATGGATTTTTAGAGGTGGATGCTGAAACTCCTTTAGGCCCCTGTGAAATAGTTTCCAAATCAGCGGAATGGGCCCTGAATAAATGGGAATGAGTTTCTGGGACCCTGTAATACCTGTCTGGCTTGGCTGGAGCAGGAGGCAGATAATCAGGGGTAGCACTAGAATCAGAATATAAATCATCCAGAACATCAAGTACAGGAGGAATAGCTAAGGGCCTGTGCTGGGGCTTCTTAAGGAAAGTCCTCAGGTGTTTCCTAGAATCAGAATATTCCTGACCTTGCCACTTGAAATGTTCCCTCATGGTGTGCAGAACTTCCCCAAAAGAAATATCCTCAGGAGGGGAGGCCGAGGGGATGGAATCTTCTGCATCCGAGTCCTCATAGGTCTGGAAGAGCTCTTCCTGGCTATCAGAGTGGACAGAGCCCTCAGAATCCTCATCTGAAGGAATAGGTTCAGAGGGTTCAACCCGGGGCCTTTTATCAGAGGGAGGCTGGGATCCTCTCTCAGAATGGGCCTGTGAACCTCTAATCATGGAAATTAAATCAGCAGCCATGGACATAATTTGTGTCTCTGGAGTAGGCTGAGGTAAGGATTTAGAAGTAATATGCTTTGTTTTGCTGGCTGCCTTAGCCCTAGTGTAGGCCTTAATAGACATGGCCATAGGAGGCCTGGTAGCTCCACGTGCAGGAGTGACCTTGTCTACAGCAATGGTCTCGGGCATTTCCTCGGTTTCGGTATCCGGAGGAAAATCGATAACTGGCGTCGGAGTGATGTCCGAAATCGGAATCGTCGGTAATGCGGTGTCTTTGGTTCGGAGCGGTGGAGAGACAGTCTCAGAGGGAACCAGAGCACTCGCGCTAGGTTTTGGCATGGAGTCGGTGGTAGACGCGGGCAGAGGATGTCGGTCCCGGTCTTTTCGCTTTTTGGGAGTTTGCGA
This sequence comes from Protopterus annectens, assembly GCF_019279795.1. Taxonomy (NCBI): domain Eukaryota; kingdom Metazoa; phylum Chordata; order Ceratodontiformes; family Protopteridae; genus Protopterus; species Protopterus annectens. Next base: position 734,029,568 of record NC_056731.1, on the reverse strand, counting down.
TGTCGGAAGATCCGACGGCATGGTGTAAGCAAATTTATCAGCGAAAAAGTCTTCAGCGAACTCCGCCCGGCGCCTGAGAGTGTGCTTGTTGAAGCGAGCACAGGCTACACAGGCCGAGACGTCGTGGTCTGGGCCCAGGCAAGGAAGACAGTAAGAGTGGAAATCCTTATGAGGTATTTGTTTACCACAAGCAAGACAATTGTTAACTTTTTCAGTTATTTCTGACATCAGCTGAGGCAAGAAAAGGTCCCCAACGGGGTACTTAGCTTTTTTGATGACTTCGGTATCAAAGAATACAGGAGCTGACCGACCGGCACTTGCGAACTGCTTCTGCTTCGGGCAGCGGCAAGAAAGACTGAAGAAAATGGCGTCGGCTGATGCTTATGTACTCCAGCCGCTCTGACGTCGGAGAGAAATGCGACATCAGCCGACGTCGGACCCAGACTTTGGAATCCGGCCGACCGAGGGCTGCCTGAGGCAGGACAATCCACATGTTATGACTGCAGTTGCATTCTTGAAGGACATCATGTTCCTAATTACCTCTCACTTCTCTATCACTCCACCAGCATTTGCAGTCTACCTGGGGAAAAATCCTCTTAATTCTAACTGGGGTATAAAAATACCTATGCAAACACTTCCAAGCCAAAGCCAAATTCCAAAACTTTCTGGACTTTGTTGCATACTTGGGAGCCACACAGATGCTCTCTCGTTGTTATTTTGTAAACTGCCTTTCCAGTCTCTCTTCCCATTCTTTTCTAATTTCCTGATTGATTCTTATAATTATCTTGCAATATTTTATGTGCTCTACTAAGTATCCCTTTTTAGCAGCAGCTTCTGTTTTAGACTCAACTAAAAACTCTACCAGAGATGGCCTTTCACTTTCCTCTTTGCCTATACTCCAATACCAATCTATGGTACGTAAGGCAGCCTCCTACCTGCAGTCCAAACTTCTGGTTAGCCTCATTCCACTATTACCTTTCACTCTCTAGTTATTTGCTCCCAATACCTTGGTTCCTTTGTCAATTTTCCCACTAAATATATTAAGACAAAAGCAGTGTGCACAATAGGTATACTGCTAGCATTTTTCACTCTATATCTGTATCATTTATGATACAATTGTTCATCACTTACATTAGGCCTATTACAGAGTACAAGTTTTCATTGTGTACCTATACTAAAAGTGATTTATTACTATTGGAAAAAACTGCAAATGTATTTTACAAGCAGAATATTTAAGTATAGGAAAATAAGCTACAGTGAACATTTAGAAAAAATCAATTTGTACTCAATAACTTATGGCAAATTGTGTCTAGCATATCAAGCACTTTACAATGAGAAGTTCCAGCTTTTGCTAAATGTTGGAATCCACAAAAATCTCTAGAGGAAGAAATTATAACTTTATAAACCCTAAAAGTAAAACAGGATTAATAGCAATATTTATTAAGCTTAGCTAGGAGATGGAATAAGTTGCCATTGCACATTAGGCAGAGCAGTTCATCAAATGCATTTAACAAGGCTGCTGATACTTGGTCTAGTAGTAAGTCTACTCATGTAAAGTGCAGTCTGCTTTCTGATGGTTTCTGACCAACATGCAGAATTATCACCATGAAACATGCCTGTTTATTTTCTATGTGAAAATGCTGCCTAATATGTATAAGAATAAAGTTGCTGTTTTACTCTACAATTTTCTGCCTAAACTCATTACTAACAATCTGGGTTATCTACTTATCTCTGTCTCTCACTGCCTCAAGTGGCTGAATGCACACCACAAAAACAAACACCGCAATCCTTGCTTAATGACCTATATGCGTTTCCATAAATGCAAAGGTTCCAGCTACATTTCTCATGCACTCAGCTTTGACATCATCTGGTAATTTTCAACTGTTACATAAGTACATCTCTGTATTATTATTATTACTTTTGTCATAGCAGTCTACATCATGGCAACCACTGAATCAAAGAAAGAAAACTTTCTTCCTCAAAGTCATTGCAGATGTATCATTCTGATGATTAAGTGAAGAAAATTTCAATTAATTTAAAAAATAAGTAAAGAATTAATTATACTGATAAATGATCTTGTACTGCCTGTGTTTACCTTTGATGATAATGGAAGGCCCGTGCTGATCCTAACAGGGAAGCTAATCACTACTGAGAAAAATCCAGTAAGAGAACTTGATACACAGAAGATGGCAAACTCCAAGATTCCTCGATAAAAGGTAAGGCCATTGTTTACCCTCACATTCTTTAGTCTTTTGATGGTGCTGTAGTACAGAGGTCTGTGGCTGTGTATGGGACCTTCATGCAGATAACTCCACTAGGCTCTTTCAATTACAAACACACTCTGCTTTGTTAGATGGATTTTTTTAGAGCTTCTCTCTTCTACTTATGACTGGCTTGTGTGTGACAGTATTTATGAACCTGTTTTAATTTGTGCTTCTCTCACAGGTGCTATAGACATCATCATTGAAGTCATGTCTCAAGGTACAGCAATACATACACTCACTTTTGATATGGCAATACATACAAACACTTAGAAGACTTCAATACAGTAAGCACAAAAAGCAACTTCTACAGACAAACATGAAGACTGAGAGGCACACTTTGAGAGAATGACAAAAGATTGGTGGGCACATAAGTCAGGTATGCACATGTAGTAGAGAACATCTTCCAAACATTACTGAAGAGGACTGGGAGGAAGGATAAATCCATTCCTAGACCTACAAACAAGGGCTTCCTGATATATCATCAATTTCACTGGAATGAACACTATGTTCAGATGTCGGACTTATTCCCAAATCAAATTCTACACTCCCAGCTCAGTAATGGCTAAAGATTTGGTGGCAATTATGGGAAACAGTATGACGTATATCAAGAAAATTAAATATGGACATCATAAATTGCGAGTGAATGGTAATCAACTGTTCTCTGTGGTGCCACACTATATCATGTGGGTAATGTGCTTTGAAAAACAACAACTTGCTTTTAAAAATAAAATTAAAAGTTTACAGGAAGTTTGGTAAGAAAAAAGAAAAGGAAACACCAAATGGCATGCAGCTCTACCACAATGAAATGTTCACAACTTTTGTGGAAAGACCTGTGGGTTCACAACTAGAACTCAAGACTTACCTCAGGACCAAACAGTAAACAATAGCAGGATCATCCTATTATTTTATCTACTGCCACTAGATATTTGGAAATAAATACATACACTACTCAAGCTGATTTGAGCTTTCTCCCTCCACTGACTACCAACCATCAGATCCTCTCTCAGTCAACTGACCCATTCATTCTTCATACGAGGTCACAGCCAAATAAGACAAGCAGTCAGTTAACCAGTGATTTTTTTCCCTAAACTGCCTTGATCCCACAGTGCATGCACATCAACATGCTGAGGATTCAGTGTGTAACTAGCATCAGCACGTCACTTGCTTCCTTGAATGCCATAAGTCCTCAGGATAGCCCTGACGCCTTTGAGCTAGAAATCCGGTAATGTCTCCTGTCTCCACAAGGGATTCAACAACAGCATCTGCCCTGGTCATGCACACCTGTGAGGAGACTAAGCTGGCAAAGTAATTTCTCTCTTCTCTACAGGCCAGCTCCAGCAGACACCAGACCTGCTAAATGAACTTCAGTCAACTAGATTGTAGTCATGGCTTGAATCTTGTTAACTAAAGAAGATGGCTTACACAAGCTGACAGCTGATGAATGAAGTACTACAGAGATGCAAGTTATCCATCTAGTCTTAACAGAAGCCCATTAGAAACAAGGATGGGGTCATACTGCAACAGAAAGACTTGTACAGATGGAGAACAATGTACCTACAGAAATCGTACAAAAACAGTACAGACTGGGACTTTAGGAAAACACAGTACTGTTACAGATAATAGTGCTCCAGAAATAAATCAATGGAACGCATTCTAATACTGTCCATTTTCCAAAAGCACATATCTCTACTGCTGACTGATTTTAGCTAAGTTTGTTCTGAGTGCAATGGGATGCATTTCTAAAATGAAATTCTTACTTTTGGGGAGATATACAAGACAGTTACGTTATAAAATATCCTTAGGTAGTGCTCCCAGCTCCAAAGCCAACATATTCTGAATTTTAAAGACAACATGTCCATGTTTTTTTCCTGCTGCAACTTTTCAAAATATCAAAAACATGACTTCTGTAGAGAAATGTATCATTTTTAGATCCAATTTTACAATATAACAAACTAAGCTCTTGTGATATTTTTACAGTTGTTACCTTGGGGGAAAAACAGCCATGTTCTTGTTCTAAACTGTTTTGAAGTGGTTCCAGTTTCTGATTTTATAAATGAGCATTTTGCATGCATATGATTTCATATACAAAGCATCATATCTTTGAAATGATTCCTTAATACTTCTAGGACCAAACACTTAGAAATCAGCTATACAATGCCAACAGCATTTTTAGTTTTAAAGTGGGAATGCAGAGGCTTTGTAGTAATACAGTCTGCAAAACTTTGCAATGTTTGTTTAGGCAAAGTCAGGGTATATCACGTTCTTCTCAAAATGAGAAATACACAAACTATCTAAAATCTGAGTTGTCATAACACATTAAAACTAATATCTGAATATATTTATTCATAAGTTGACCTTGTCTGCCTCTGTAATTATGAAACGGAAACATTCAATATTCACAAGGGCAAAATGGCCGATAAAACTCCAACAAAGAGCAGCTTACAAGTACCTGTCACCTCAATAAGCGTGCATTATGTAAAAGAGTATCCAAGTAGTTTCTTATTTATTTATTTACTGGCATTTGTTTACCGGGAAATTCCACTGGGCCAAAAGAGCCCATTTTCAGTGGAGGCCACGGGAGAAAAGCTCCACAAGGCAGTTAGTGTAAAAGTACACAGAACTCAAAACAGTTAGTAAAATACAAGCAGTAATATACAGGAATAAACAATATTATACAAGACAGAAAAGGAAGCAAATGAACATACAATAATTACAGATTATTCAAGTTTAGATACTAAGTAATCATACATTTGTTGATGTTTTATACATTTAGAGATTTAAAATAGAGATGAAAACGTCATATAGAAATATCTACAAGGTTGAGGAGGAGTATCAGCTAGCGCAATAGTGAACATATTTCAAAGTTTCAGATACTGATGTGTGTGTGTTTACATATAAATAAAGTACCAAATCCAGGCTTGCAAAGCTTCAGTGTATTCAATTTATGTAAACTGATGGGCACAAGACTTCTGTTCACAGTAGGTAATTATACACTCTGAACCCAACATACATACTGACCTGGTTTATGTTATAAGTAAAAACTAGACACTTCTCCAAAAAATTATGGCAGTAGCATTTTCTAATAATGCTAGCTTTCCCCAATAAAGTATGAAATCTCAAGTAATGTGAATGCCAGGATGTCTGTTCTGTTTTTAAAATTAGAATCACAAACTAAGTATGGTCTACAGAAAAAACATGACATGGCACCTTTTTTTCTGAGAAGTTGTTAGGAAATGTCAAACTGTTTCAAAAATACACACCTATACTGGAAGAAGCCAAAAAATGCTTGCACACTTTTTAGGCTGTTCAGCTTGTGGTCCATTTGGTCTGAAACAGATACATACACAACATTCTTGACAGACAAAATCACTAAATATTCCCATTGTAGCTGCTCCACCTTGTTAAAGCTCTGCCAATCGACTCTCAGAAAGTGACATTTTCTGACATTTAAAACTTTTGTTTCAACAGATGAAAAATTATACAACTATATTCAAGATGAAGCTGCTTCTTTTCCATTAAAGCAGGTCTCCTCAAGCTACACAGTATAAAACGGCAAAGTTCCATTATACTGCCTATTTAAAGGATAGGTATGACCTCTTCAATTTAGGAAATGCAGTATTTGTCCAAAACATACCTGTGCTGTGTTGGCATAACACCAGAACTAAAAAAAAAAAAAAAGTTAAATATAGTTACATCTTTATCCATAAAACTGATATTTCTTTTTTGTCAATGAAAAAAAGGACTGATGGGGTATAGTAGCCCAAACGTCATCATACAGTTAATTTTAGACCCTGAATGGTGGTCATCAAGTGCAGTTGGAACCAAAGTGTCTGAGTATAACAGGTTGAAATTTGTAAAAAAATGTGCACACACGCATGCACACACAATCGCAGATGCTTCTATGTAACATTTTCAAGATACTGTACTTGAACACTATGGTGCATGCTGCACTTATAATGGAACGTCAGATTTACAGTATTTGACAGTGGATCTATGATAGGTTATTTGTGACATTTTCCTTTGTCAATACTAGCATTCTTTTGCACTGACACATACAGTGATAAAAACATAATTTTTATGGATAAATAAGATTTAAAGCTCTGAAAGAATACTAACACAAGTATGTTTAGGACATAGTTTGCTCTAGCAAGCTCCTAGTTCTCCCTTTCTATCATATATTACAAAGTCACATACATCAATATAACTCTAATTTGATTACTTCTTTACATTTCCAGCAAACTATCACAATACAAGTGAGCATTCCCCTCTCCAAGCTTACTGATTGTTTTTTTAGGAACCTGCCTTACCTGTTGTTGATGCAACCCCGCTCCATTCATCCTCACTCTGCTTCCCTAGCTTGCCCCCATTTCCTATCCATTCGCCCTCGCTACTGTTCAGGCTCACTCTGCTCCTCTACCTTGCCCCCATTACCTCTACATGTATACCTAACCGCTCCACCTACTTAGCCTACACCAATCACACACTAGGAAGAGTCTTATCAACCAATCACATACATATCCCCACCCACACACTCCCTCCCACAAATATGACACACCCACATAACAAGCCAACCACCATCCTTACATTCAATCTCACCATCCTCTTTATCCTACCATTAACACACTACTTTAGCTCCTACCAAACCATACTTAATGTTACCTTTACTAACCCAATAAAGCATACTTCCACTCACACTCCTCCCACCCATCACTACAGCTTATACATATCCCCAAGTATTTACTGCCACATTATTTTTCCACCTTCCTCAGAAAGACTCCTCCCAACCACTCCCAAGTCACTTACTACAAACAGGTACATAGCCCCATCCTATGTAAACTGACCGCACTCTTACACCATATTAGCCGTCAACTGATCCTAGCCAGTGACATACACCCCAACCCAGGGCCAAACCCTTGCATAAATACCACATCTATCTTATGTCTCTCACCCAGCCAATATCCCATGTCTAGACTGAAAAATATACTTTTACTATTAAGTTTAAATATCAGAGGCATCCACAAAAAGGTACACCTCTTCCATGCTTTGCTATCCACCTATTCCCCTGATATACTATCTTTACCTGAAATCTGGTTAAAACCCACAACACCCAACAACGACTTCCTCTCAATTGGATACTATGTACTACACCATGACAGTGTATCCAAAAAGGGGGGAGGGGTAGCATTAATTTACAAGAAACAACCTAAAAATATTTACTATTAATCCTCAACACATCTGAACGTCTCCTAGCCAAACTCAAACTTAGTGAGAAAAAATCAGTCAATATTATCACTTGCTATATACCACCAGGCAACAATATTCCATCCCTAGAAGTCCTCCTACACTGGTTTAATCAAAATCTACCCCAAGAAACCATCATCCTTGGTGACTTTAATATTCACTGGAACATGTGCTCAACTACTAACCCAAACAACCATACTAATATCTACAGCTTCTCTCAAGTCATCCAATCCAGCACTAGGCTATGAAATGCTAAAACCAAAGAAAGTCTCCTAGACTGGATCTTGATAAATAAGACCAACGCTCTATAACAAGCAGGAGTCCTTCTGGACACCTTTAGTGACCACCAACCCACCTTCTTACTAAAATACAAAACCCATGCCAACTCTATCCCCCACCTATTTCAAACTACCCAGAACAAAAACAACTTCCATCCAAACAAATTCAAACTTGAACTAAAACACCATAACTGGAACATACTAAAAGAATTACCCCTAGAAGAAGCAGTAATCTAATTCAGTAACACTTTCCTAAAAATCTAAAAAGCTCACCCCCACCCCATACTGGAAAACTCAAAATGAAAACAGCCCCCTGGATCACCAAAGAGACTAAAAATAAGATAGCACAAAGGAAGAGTCTGGCATCACTGAAGAGCCACAAAAAACCCAGCAACTAGAAAACAATTCCAAAAACTTGGAAAAGAAACTACAAAAACTATTCTCCTGGATAAAAATTATTATTTCCTACAACACCAAAACAGGCATCAAAACAACCCCCAAAAGCTCTGGGCAGGAGTAAATAAACTATCTATTTCACCCTGGCAAACCCTCCACCCCATCTCCGACCTCCATAGGTGAAATCACAGATATAATCGATTCATTCAACAAATACTTCACAGAAACCGTCTCCAAACTAGTTCAACAACAGTCCAATACTACCACCACCAATTTCCCCGAACCTGTAGTCAGACCCAAAACAACCTTGCAATTCCAACCCATCCACACCAACTATGTCAAAAGATTACTAACCAAACTTAAACCTGCTACCTTAGCAGCTGATGGCATCTCTGCAGAATACCTTCAGTTGGCTGCTAATGAACTCGCCTACCCAATCTCTATCCTTCTTAACAGATCTATATCTGAAAATACCAGCCTGCCAATCTGGAAAACCTCCTACATCATCCCTCTACGCAAGGGTGGAACATCCACTGACCTCACCAACTATCGCCCAGTTGCCATCCTGTCTCAACTAGCAAAAATACTTGAAAAATGCATACACCACCAACTTATGCCATACCTACTTAATAACAGACTTCTCTCTCCTACCCAACACAGATTCCACCCCACCCACAGTTCTACTCTCATTCACAATCCTCATCAACCAAAACAGACACTTAGGCAAACATCTGCCATATTCTTGGACCTGTCAAAAGCCAACTATATGGTCAACCCATCCTAAATTACTCCACTTCCTTACTGATCTTGGCCTAGTAATCATGCATTAGCCTGGTTAAAGAACTATCTACACAGAAGACAACAAGCAGTTTGATGGGACAACAACCTATCCTCACTGCTACCTATTACCACAGGAGTCCCACAAGGGTCCATTCTAGGACCCCTTCTAGCCTCCATTTTCATTAATGATCTCTACAGCATCTGCCAAGATGCAACTGTTATAAAATACACTGACAACTCCACAGTAGTCTGCTCGGCCAATGATCCTCACAAACTTCTCTCTATCACCCAAAAGCCTTCCAATCTACCGTAACTTGGTTTCTTAACAAAACCTATTACTAAATCCCAAAAAGACCAAACTGTTGCTATTCAAACCAAACAAATCCACCACAATGCCGAACTCATTTAATATCATGTCCAGAGATGGGACCATCATCGCTGCAGACACTCATACTAAACTGCTAGGAGTGACCACGGGCAACAACCTCAAGTTCGATCTACATATAAATCAAACCATTAAAAACATCCACAAAAAGCTGGGCAGTATTTATAAAAATAAACCATTTCTAACCCAGCTTGCTAGAATAACCATAGCTCAAACTCACCTCCTCTCCATACTATTCAATGCAGCACCTATCTTCACCAACAGATCCAAAACTGAAATGGCCAAGCTTAACATCTGCTACTACCCTGCCCACCACTGTCACTCACTAAATCAACTTAACTGGCTTGAATTCCCTAATCTCCTCTCATTCCATCAGCTTTCTTTTGCCCATAAACTCTTACTACTTCCTGATAAAACCCTAGCACTGTCTAACCTAATAAAACTACAAACTAATCCCAGATAACTTCACTCTAGTGATAACAGACTAATCAAGGTGACCAAAAGCAATAAAACAGCAGGTGACTCCCTCTTTCTCAACTACATAGGTAAAATATGGAACTCATTACTTTCTGCCGTTACCTCAGCCAACTCAATGTTTACATTCAAAAAGCTTCTAAAAGAACACCTAAAACTCACATGGATATGCTCCTGCTCCCTGCCAGGTTGACTTCCCAAATCACACTCACCCTCTTCCCTATTCCCTTGCTCCCTCTCTCTTCTACCCTTTGGTGAGGAACTGTTACTTCTCCCAATGTCATTTCACCTGCTAATACTGACCCCAACAGTCTGTAAGTGTACGCAGTCCAATGAGAAACTCAACTTCTAGTTACAAAAATAAACCCTAACATCTCACCCCAACCTCCTCTTACATATGTTTGCCTCAGGCAATGCTATAACTGGAAAATCTGTACATTCTATGTAACTACTGTATTGTTTAACTTCAAAACTATGTAATCTTGTTAAATCTTGTGTTTACCAATGAATATTTGCATGCTACATATAAATCTCATACTTGACTATTAATCTGTGGAGTTTTTCTCCCCGGGCCTCCACTGAAAATGGACATGTAGCCAGTCAGAATTTCCCGGTCAACAAATGTAAAATGAAAATAAATAAATATATATACTGCACTTTCTGTCCATAACATAATTCAAACATTATCCAGTTAAGCCCATACAGGTCTGCATTTACTTCAGTTCTGTATATGTCACAGGAAATGCCAATATGAGGACTTTGCCAATGGCCACCACATCCCAAAGAGCTGTTGAAAGGTGGGCCAGTGATGCTCTACACTGCACATGTGTGTGTGCATGCACAGGATGTTTAACTATTTGTGTATTCCATCAATCAGAGGAGGAGGATCCTGGCATCTCAGGTTTCCACAGTCTTTTTACATATTTGTGTGTGGTACTCTCAGCATATACAAAAAATGTATACCACTACTTCATCTTTCAGACATACATATATTTTCTTGCCATTCAGTTATTCTTACTTCAGTATTTCTGCAATTATACTGAAAAGTACCATTATCCATCATGTCCATGCCATAAATTATCCTGCCACAACTGTACTCAACAGTCACCATATATACACTACATGAGGTATCTCATTTTTGTCACTGCTGTGCAGAAAATGAGATACTATGTGTAAAAGACAAACTTGTTTTTTTCTTGTGCTGAGACTTCTGTCATTGCCATGTTTATAGTTCTGGAGAACTTTTTGGGATGGAAGCAAGTTTGGGGCTAGAATGCACGTGGCCCCCAAATGCCACATACCTCTTTCCAGGAAAACTTCGTATTGGCTAGCTGCACTGTGATCTGCTCAAGATGTGGTCTACTGTTGACATGAATGGATCCACACAAAGACATTGAAGTTTCAACCCTACCCCCAGGGCACACAGGGATAAAGCCCTAGCTGTACCCTATACAATCTGTGTCACTAGTGGCACAGCTCCTGGAAGCAGCAGGTTGGGGAGGATAGCAGGTAGTTGCCAATACTAGCTCATTCATCCTTAGGAGGGAGGCTGCTTAGGTTTGTTGCAATAGCAACAATCAGAGCATGGAAAGCTCTGCAAGACAAGCGGTATACCTCTTGCTTGGGAGAATGCACGACTAGACGCATCCATGTACTTCCCAAGGGCAGTCACTGCATGGTTTGAAAGGCTGCTGCTGGGTGGTAAGCGTTAAAGCACACTTCCTGGCACAGAAAGATGCTGCACCAACATTCTTGATGCAAATGTTCTCACTAAAACATGGTACGTCATTTTTTCCCAAAGCAGCTAATATCTCACTTTTCTTTTCAGTGTTGGATAGCTAAATAAAGACCACTCAGTCTAGTACAGAAACAAATGATTGGTGCAATGTAAGAAAGAAGTCAGCACCATGGCCAACTTTTTTTTTCAAATGTATAAAATTAAAAGAAACAGAGTAAATGGACATCAAAATAGTTTACTTTACTGACAATGCTAACACATTTACACAAAGATAAAGTAGTTCTGGTACAAAGTACTCCTCTGTACATAAATCTATTACACTTTTGTTCTTAAAAGCATAGTGCAGTAAGTTACTCATCATAAGAGACAAAAACTTGGCAGTAAAACTCAATTTATCCAGCAAAAAGTGCACAAAGAAAATCTAGAAGTACACTGCTATAGTTTTAGTAGTGCAAATCAGGACTTCACATAATGTTCAAGAACCAACACCACAAGCTTGGGTACCTTTTCTACAGTTAAGACACTCGTCATCAACTGATACAGAGGTAACTTTACAACAACAAAAATTTAGTAACATCAAAAACAAAACTTGGAAGCTCAATCTGTAGCACTAATGGTCATTACTTTAGCAATTTAGGAACAGAGAGACTTGGCACTACGATATCTCTGAAAATTGGAGGATAGTCTTGGCTAGTTTGGCTCACATTTTGATCAATAGTTTCAATGATAGTTTGCTTCATTTCTCTACTGGCATCTCCTCTCATTGCTAGCAGAGCTGAAATGTGTTCCTCCCTGCAGATGTTAAGAAGAAAAACAAACATTAAAATCACATAAAAATGAAATCTATTGTTAGAGATGCAAAAACATGTCAGCAGAACACATACTGGCACAGTCTATTAAGCTCATACAACACTAGAAACCCAGAATCTATTAAATTTCATTCGTTTTCTAATACTCATTCCGCAATGTATTCCACAAGGCCCTTCAAGTTGTCACAGTCACAACAGAAACATCTGATAAGAACAGAAAACAGAAAAAAATTCCTCTTATAATTAACAGCAACTCAAATGTAAGTAACTTATTTGGGACTTTTACTGCCCACGTGGTATTGGAATTTCTAAAACTGCACATTAAAGTTCATATTGCCCTCATAGGTTGGTACTAGGCTATCAGCCCTAGGGCCTATACAAGCCTAGCCATAACAATTCCCTGGCTATTTCTTCCCATCATGGTAGATGAGATTTGAAAACTGCTCATAAAGGCTCCTGAAATTATAATTCCTTATGATGTTATTTAGATTCAATCCAAGTCACCTTTCTCTTCATGGTATTTTCCCCTAGTAAAAACATCATGCCAGAAGGATTTGTTGAGTGATCGTAAAAACAGCACTCTAGAATCTTGACCAAAATAAACATTAGAACAGAACAAGTAATGTCAGGTAGAGTCATATCCTCGATCTACCTATAAAACAAACAGCAGGAAAGGATGCTACAACTTTCTGGAAATACTCTCACGCCAAACCATTTCTCACATATACTACCGCCGATGAAATTCTCTTAGCCCACATCATCACCTACAGGCCTGCTTGATATCTCACCAATTTCTGTTATTTAAAATCTGCAGAAAGGTCAGATGACTGGAGAAAGGGAAAAATAACAGAAGATACTGTCTTCTGCAACTAGTGAAGATTAGTTACTGCGTATACACTTACAAAACCATACTATTTTACTCTAAAGTGTCTCAAACTGTATAAATTACAATTAGGATGAAATGTACTAGTGTCAGAATTGAATTTATTTATCTTTGTTTACAGAGAAAATCTAATTGGAACAGGACCCCTTTACAGCAGAGGATCAGGGAGAAAAGCTCCACATAAGCATAATGATATTGCACAGATTAAAACAGATAGTTTACAGTTAGTAACTTTGACTTTGCTGTAGCTGTTGTACAAAAAGTGAAAAAAAATGTCTAATGTATACACAGGTGGCAGACTTACAAAACCAATATGAGAAGGAAGAACAGTTAAAAAAATAGATGTTAAGTTGATAGCAATATTACTATGTGTAGATTAGTATGGTTATGGCAGATACCTACAGCGATGTTAAGATGAGAGACATAGCATTGTAATATATAGATAGCATGGTAGGAGACAGACTTGTGTGAAATGGATGTGCAGTACCAAAACAATGATCCATGGCATACAGCTGCCTAAGATAAAATAAACTTGACTTCTGAATGCCATCTCTATATAATGCTCTTTTGCTGGATAAAGTAGGGAAAAAGTATCAAGTTGTTGCAAAAATTTCTTGAAAATGCAACTAAATGACTGTAGGATGTACTAAGCTTGAGCTAGATAAGGGTTTTCTGGTCTACTTAAAGCAAACACATGATGCATCTGTACAGACATAAGAATATGAAGAACCTCCCTACATCTCAATAAAGGCAACAAAACAGATGCATTTTTACAGTATCAGGTGATCTACAAAAGGGTCTCTTAATAAGGGGTTGATGACAGGATGATTTACGTTCATTCTGTTTTTTTCTAAGAAGCTACCACGCTTGGAGAAGTTGCACCCTATGGCAGTGAATGACACTTCATCCGGGATCTTACTGAGAAGGACATAGGCCATAAGTCTGCCTCTTCTCCTCAATCACTGAGTGAACCATACATCCAGAAAATCAAGAAACACAAAGCTTCAGTTCCTAGAATGCCTACAGGTAATGCACCAGTATACACCTACCAGCCTTAAAGGAACTTGAGCAGCTAAAGGCTAGATGAAGGGGCTATAGAAGCACAGGGGGCAATGGAAAGGTGTCAGGGATCCAATACAGGGGATAGGGGCACCTCACAGATCAACTGATATGGTAAGAACACATTTTGTTATATCTAACAAAAAGAGCCCTCCAGGGTAATTCTACAAAAGGGAAGAATCCCAAGCAGTAAATCCAGCAGAGTGGCATGAGTCAAAAGATAGCCAAAGAATCAGACAGCTGAGTCCTGAAGTACTGATACACCAGATCACTGGACAAAGTATGCCCACACAACCAACTAACTATACGGAGATATATGCAGTGGAGACACTTCTGAAGCAAACACAGGAAGCAGACATACTTCCAGTGAACTGGTCTTTGATCATAAAAGAAAGGAGACCCATTTAACAATTTCCCTGGAAAGGGTCTGCTAGCTGACTATCAAGCCCTTCCTTCTACAAAGTAAAGGAGATGAACAGATCACTCTTCAACTAGTGCAACCTCTTCAAGCAGAACCTGAGTTAGTGATACACATGGAGAGTGTGAAGGGCCCTTTTTGGTCTGATTTCCACTCCAGTGAAGAAAAGAGATGAATGGGCTAGGTTAGGAACAGCTTAGAAATTACTTTCAAGAGAAAACATGGGTTATCTGAAGGGATACCAGAATGTTATGAATGACCAGACATGGCTACCTAAATGTAATGCCTAGCAGTTCTGAAATCCTGAGAACAGCTTTGATGACTATCAGAAAAATCATCTTTCAAGACGTGAGTATCAATGTTAAGTCGGCTAGCAGGCTTGAAGGAGGAATGGACATGCCTATCAAACAAAAAGTTCAAATCTTACAGAAAGTTGGGTGCTTCGAGGCTGGGCAGATATGCAGTACTTAATGAACTGTTTTCACCAGCCAGTGATATGCTACAATTTTGTCTTTTACAAAGTCAAGATCGCCAGAAATACCCATGGCTGTGTCATAAGAAAGGCCCAAGTCATACAGAAACTGGTTAAAAATCACAATTATTTTTAAACTGATCCACGTGGTGGAACTGAATACCATTCTGCTGCAAAAACCTTCCACAAGTCAAAGTATGTTTGAAGTGTAAGAAGTTTCTAGCAAGCTCATCTACCTCTCCAACAGGTGCCTGGCCCTGAGGTGGATTCAAATGTCAATCCAGCCATGAAAGAACCCATTTACCACATTCTTCTTGGTCATCACTGAACAACAAAAATTAGCACATCTATGTTGTTCCTCAAACGTTATGAGGTATGTTATCGGTGGGAATGGTGGAAAGGCATACAAGAATTGTACCCTTGTCAGAGGATGGAAAATATGCCCACTGTGAACACTCCTTGCCCAGCTGCACTAACAAGAGGAGGTAGAGAAATGCATTCTTCTGAGTTGCAAACATGCCAATTTCGAGTGGCGATCAAGTGAGAATTTGCTGTGGATACGTCTGGCTCGATTACTAAAAAGCCAGGGTTAAGTAGGAATACAACAATAATTAAAAGATAATAATTAAAAGATAATAACAGGTCAATCATTAACTGTTGTCCCCTTGCAAAAATATCTGAAAAGTTCCTTTATAAACAGATTTTTAAAAATATCAATGAATATTGGCTATGTGCCAAACAATGCAATTTCCATAAAACTTTTAGTACAATGCAATTAACAACATTTACAACAATGTGACTGGCAGGCAGCTTACATCAGCAGTATTTACATTATATGGCTAGGTACATTGAGACAGTCAATCATTCACCCCATCTAATTAAAATGAATAGACTGGAGTTTGGAGCAAATACTCTGACCCGAGTACAAAATTACTTCCAGGAAAGAAGCATCCAGGCCCTACTCCAATACAACATTAAAAGAGGCAGGAATCTTCACCTAGAGGCGTAGCTTGCTCAGTTAATGCCCTGTGCTGATACCACAAGCTAGCTCCCCATACCAGGTAGCTCTTCCAGTGAAGAGCTAAAAAAAAAAAAAAACTATAATAATCTGATCGCCAGAATGCAAAGGTCAGTTATATCCATGCCCCCCCACCCGCTAGCTTTGAAAGGGAAAAAAACCCCAAAAAACAAACACTTCACTATAAAACTTAAATCCACAAGCCTCCACTAGCTCTTCTCTTCAACTGAAGAGAAAACAAAAACAAAAAAACCCAGGATGATGGATGGCTGACTGCACCCTTCCAATATTTTGCATTCAGGGCAATTGTCCCTCTCACTCCACCCCTACCTACACTTTTGCCATTATCTATGGGGTTTCTCAAGGCTCTGTATTAGGACCCTTACCGCTCTGAACTATTTAGTAATTACCTTACAATGGACCTGCCCTAACTCACGATAGTATTTTACACTAACATTTTACTATTGAGTCATACAAATCCTCAGCTGAAACTAAGATCGACTCAACATATATTCAAACAAGTCAGGTGTTATTTGCATTTCCTCACAAAGTTGCAGAACTATGAACCTAATACTGAAAGACCTAAAAACGTAATCCCATTCCCAATGGTAAACATCAGAAACACTTGGCTTCACCCTAGACCAATCTATAACTTTTAAGCTGCACAGAGAACTCACAAATTAAAGTCCTAACCCAACTAAAAAAAGAAGTTATGTACCTACCATAACGTTCCACGTTAGTTGTCTTCATCTCGCCTTCTTTCTTGCTGGTTGGGATCGGAGCCGATCCTCGGCTCCGACTCGGCCATCTTCTATACCTCGAGAGCTGTTTACTGGCTCGAGGCTACCCCTTATCCCATGATGCCTAGCGATAGCTACTCAGATCTCTTTTGAAATAGCTAACCCCAGACATAGCCAGAGAATAAACCTGTCCAAACAAATATAGTATACCTGTCATACTCTCTAAGTCAGTAGAGGAAACAAACCAGAGAACACTCAGCCAGTGAAACCAGAACTCCTCTCGGTCCAAAAGGACAGGGGGACGGAGGGTGGGATGCAAGAACGAAGGCGAGATGAAGACAACATGGAACGTTATGGTAGGTACATAACTTCTTTATGTTAAGTTGTCTATCTCGCCTTAGTTCTTGCTGTTTGGGACAGCGTCCCTAGCACCTACAATCCTGGGTGGCTCATTGGAACAGACTCTTCAGAACAGTGGAACCAAAGTCAGCTCTGCTCCTGGAGACCATATCTAGCTTGTAATGAGCAATAAAGGTATGAGGATTTGCCCATGTAGCAGCTGCACAGATAGAATCCATGGGCAACCTAGATTGGAAGGCTACAGAGGTGGCCAAGGCCCTAGTAGAATGACCTTTCGGTTTAATAGGCAACTCTTTGTTCCTTAATTGATAAATGAAAGTAATAGTGTAAGACAACGACCTGGATAAGGTCACCTTGGAAACTGGGAGACCTTGTTTGCCTAGAGCATAGGAAAGGAATAGTTGGTCCGACTTCCTTATTTCCTTAGTCCTGTGCAGGTAAAAATGCAATTGTCTATGAATGTCTAATTAGTGTAATTTGTACTCTGCCTTGTTGGTGTGGTTAGGGAAAAACACAGGAAGGTCTATAGATTGGTTTAAATTATTTTCTGAGCAGACTTTCGGAAGAAATGAAGGATTAGTCCTCAGAGCAACCCTGTCCTTATGAAAAACCAAGTATGGAGGACGAACACATAGTGCCTCAAGTTCAGAGATGCATCTGGCTGAAGTAATAGCTACCAGAAAGAGTGTCTTCCAAGACAGAAACTTAATGGAGCAGGACGCTGCTGGTTCAAAGGGGGCAGAGTTAAGGAAGTTAGTACCAAATTAAGGTCCCAAGGAGGAGGGGGATCTCTGACTGGAGGTCTAAGGAGAGTAGTCCCCTCTAAAAAAAGCTTTACAGAGCTTATGAGACATAATGTTTGAATTTGACAAACCAACATGGAAGTTAGAAATGGCCACTAATTGAACCCAGATTGTTGCAGAAGCGGACCCGGAATGAAAAAGTTGTGTAGGAATTCCAGAATTTTGTGGACTGGGGCTGAAAAGGGATCTACGTTCCTAGCCTCTGCCCAACAAGAAAAACGTTTCCATTTTACTAGCACAAGTTTTTCTGGTTGTGGACTTGTGAGAGGAGACAATAATCTCACGTACAGCCGGGAAATGCTGGGAAGCCTGGCTAAGGTTGAAAGTGGAGCAACCAAGAGGTGAGCTGGAGTGTTTGGAGGGATTGATGCAACACGCCTGATTGATAAATCAGTAGGTCTGGAATCGGATCCAGAGTCCAGGGCTGATCGAGAAGGTAATGGTGCAGGAACAGGAACCATAGCTGTTGAGGCCAGTAGGGGACAATGAGGATCGTTTTGCAACCCAACGATATTGCTTTCTGTATGAGTTCTGGAATCAGGGGAAACGGAGGAAAGGCATAAAGAAGTCCCTGAGGCCAATCGTGGACTAGTGCGTCTCTGGGTGAGTGACCTGGAAGCGGAAGAAGTAGTTGCTGCATTTGCTGTTGAAGGGGGTGGCAAAAAGATCGCAGCAAGGTTGTCCCCATTTGCAGAAGATAAGATCCGCAACTTCCTGATTCAGAGACCACTCGTGAGGCATGAGGATAGCTCTGCTGAGCCTGTCTGCAATGACACTGGACCTACCAGGGATGTGCGTCGCAATCAGAAAACGTTGGGAGGAAATCGCCCACTGCTACAGTCTGAGTGCTTCTCGACACAGGGGGTAGGACCTGGTTCCGCCCTGCTTGTTGATGTACCACACCACTGACATGTTGTCTGTTTGAATTGCAATGGTCCCAGAAGGAAGAGAGTCCTGAAGGGCTTGCAATGCTAGGAGCACGGCTCTCATTTCTAGGACGTTTATGTGCAGATGGTACTCGTGAGGCTGCCAAGTGCCTTGGACTGTCCTGCCGTGATAATGCCCCCCCCACCCTATCAGGGAGGCGTCTGTGGTCACTGTGGCTACAGGAGGGGGCTGAATGAAGGGTCTTCCCTGAGTCACTAGTGGGGTGACCATCCACCAAGAAAGGTGCCTTTTGCATGCTTCTGTAATCATGATCATGTGAGACATGGGCAGCTGTTGGAAAGACCACTGTGTGAACAGAAGCCACTGAAGGATCCTCATGTGAAAGTGGGCCAGTGGGATTAGAAGAATGGCTGCGGCCATGGAACCCACAGTTTGAAGGACGAACCTGACTTGGATTCTTTTGGTCTGCATCAGAATTTGTACTTGCTGACGAAGTGTAGACACCCTTTCTGGCGGCAGCCTTGCGGACATGTTCATTGTGTCTAAGTCTGCACCTATGTAGGTGATAGATTGACAGGGCAACAAGGCAGATTTTTTGAAGTTTATTGTAATGCCTAACTGGGAGCAGATTGTGATTGTGTAGTCCCTGGCTTGAAGAAGTTGATGCCTGGTAGTAGCAGTGAGGAGCCAGTCATCTAGATATGGAAACACCTGGAATCCTTGATGTCTCAGGTGAGCTGTGACCACTGCCATACATTTGGTGAACACCCTGGGGGCTGTGGTGAGACCAAAGGGCAGAGCTCTGAACTGGTAATGACTGGCTCCCAGCCAGAAGCAATGAAATCTCCTGGAGTGCCTGTCCATCTTGATATGGTAGTACGCGTCCTGAAGATCTATCGAGCACATCCAATTGTCCTGACCCAGAAAGGGTAGAATGGACTGTAGCGTGACTATCCGAAAAGTACAGTTTTGTACCTACCATAAATGTAGATGTCCGAACTGGATAGCATCTGCAGTCATAACAAATGGGTTGTCCTGTCGTCAGATTCCAAAGTCTGGGTCCGGCTTCGGCTGATGTCGCACTCCACCCGACGTCATCTCTGCTGGTCTTCGGGTATAAAGGCATCAGCCGACGCCATTTTCCTCAGTGTTTCTTGCCCCAGATGCCAATTGCCCTCTTGGAAAGCTAAAGTTTGGATAAATGCCAATGTTTCCAAAATAGTAGAAGGCAAACACAAAAAATAAACATGTATGTACATATATACAAACAAATACACCATAAGAGACCCCCCCCCCCAGCTAGCTATTAGGAGGGTAAATACCCTAGGAGTACCGCAGAGGGGAAGGAGGGAGGATAATCCTGACTGCAGATGCTATCCAGTTCGGACATCTACATTTATGGTAGGTACAAAACTGTACTATGTCCTTCATGGATGCATCTGCAGTCATAACAAATGGGTAGAATACCATAGCCAAACTAGGGAGGAGGAATAATAATTATGGTGTAGTCAGGATCCCTTGCAGTACAGCAGTGGCAAACCCTGCTCGGGATCTAGAATATAGAGGTAAATTATAATGCTTGGCAAATGTATGCACGGAGGTCCAAGTAGCCGCCTCAATAATGTCCTTGGTTGCCACTCCTCTTAAGAAAGCTGTGGTAGTGGCTGTAGCCCTTGTAGAATGAGGTCTTATGTTCTGTGGAATTGGTTTTCCATGGTAGGAGTAACAGAATCTTATGCAATTTCCTATCCATTTGGAGATTGTCTGTTTGGAAATTGCTTTTCCTTCCCTTCCTGTTGCATAGGCTACAAAGAGCTGGTCAGGTTTTCTGTTACCTTTGGTTCTGTCCAGGTAGTAGCGTAACTGTCTGTGTACATCCAAGGTATGCATTATTCTTTCACCTCTGTTTTGTGGATTGGGAAAGAAGGTAGGTAGGTGGATTGCCTGGTTTAAAGACACTCTGGATACCACCTTAGGCATAAATGTAGGATTAGTTCTCATGGACACCCTATCTTGATGGAAGATTAGGAAGGGTTGCACTGCCATTAAGGCCTGTAGTTCCGAAACCCTCCTTGCTGAAGTAATAGCCAGTAGGAAAGCAGTTTTCCATGACAGGTGTTGTAGATCTGCTGTTGCTGCTGGTTCAAACGGAGGGAGTGTCAACTTTTCTAGTACAAAATTCAAGTCCCATGCTGGTAATGGTGGTTTCCTAGGAGGTTTTACATTCTTGATCCCTCTGAGAAACTGCCTGAGTCGATGATGTGAAAAGACAGGAGGATCAAAGCTGTATTCTGCTGAAATAGCTGATGCATGTATCTTGATGGAGGAATAGGACAGGCCTGTATGTAGAAGCTCTGCCAAGTACTCCAGAATGTTAGCAATATCTATGTTCGACACATCTTTTCCTCTTTCAGTGCTCCAAATGACGAACCTTTTCCATTTTCCTGCATAGTTCCTTCTTGATGAAGGTCTGCGGGCTTCAAGGATAATGTCTTTAACCCTTTGTGAAAGGTCTGGGTTAGTTACTGCTATGTGATGTTCCAGGCAGTCAGTTGCAAGGTTTTTAGGTTTGGATGTATGATGTTGTAGTTGTTCTGAGTTAACATCAGAGGCATCAGGGGTATTGACCACATTTTCTCCCGAGACATGCTCCTCAGCAATGGGTACCAGTGTTGTCTTGGCCAGTTCGGAGCTATCAGAATTATCCTTGGACGTTCCTCTTTGATTTTCAGTAGTACCTTGTGCATCAAGGGAAGAGGTGGGAATGCATATGCTGTCAGGCCTTTCCAGCTGAAGGATAGACAGTCCACCTTCCATGCAAGTGGGTGGAATGTCCTTGTGCAGAATTTTTGAGCTGGTGATTTTGTGGGGAAGCGAATAGATCTATTTGTGGCATTCCCCATTTCTTTGTGATGGCCTTGAAGATAACCGGTGTAGCATCCATTCGTGAGCATCCGAGGTGGTTCTGCTTAAAATGTCTGCTAGGGTGTTCTCTTTTCCGTACAAATATTGCCTGTAACTGGATGTTGTAGCTGAGAGCCAGATTCCAAAGGTCCAAAGTCATTCTGCATAGGGGTAGAATGAGTGCCTCCCTGTTTGTTGATGAACCACATGACTGTGGTGTTGTCTGTCCTTATCTTCAAATGGCCTTCTTTGAGGAATGGTCTGAATTTTAGGATTGCCAGTTTTACTGCCAGCATTTCTTTTGGTTTATGTGCAGGTGCAGCTGGTCCTGAGTCCACAGTCCTTGTATGCATTTGTCCAGCATGTGTGCCCCCATCCTAGGTCTGAGGCATCCGTTGTGATGGTTTGGGTTGCTCGAAAGTTGTGGAAGGGTAAGCCTGGGTTTGACTGGCATGCCCGAGCCCACCATAGGAACTCCTGTTTTAAGCATGGGATTAGTGGTATTTCTGTTTCTAAGCTGTGCCTGTGTTGAGACCATAAATTCTTTAGGTACCACGGGGGGAAATTTTGGTTTGGCCCCCCTTTTTTGCTTGGGGGGGGGAAAAAAAAGGGGGTTTTTTGGGAAGGGGGTTTTAAGCCTGGGTTTGGGGAAAACCTGGCCCTTTTTTTGGGCCCGGAAAGCCCACCCCCTTTTTAAGGAAAACTCCTTTGGGTTTTAAGGGGGCCCTTTTTGGGGGAAATTAAAAAAAAAAAAAAAAAAAAAAAAAAAAAAAAAAAAAAAAAAAAAAAAAAAAAAATTTTATTTTTTTTTTATTTTTTTTTTTTTTTTTTTCATTTTTTTTTTAATTTTTTTTTTTTTTTTTTTTTTTTTTTTTTTTTATTTTTTTTTTTTTTTTTTTGGTTTTTTCTGTTTTTAACCCTGTCCCCCGTTTGTTAAAGGCCTTTTTAAATTCTTTTAGGTACCACTGTAATTTCCCTCATATGCAGTTTTGAAAATTAAAGTATGAAAGATGCCATGAAGCCCAAGGCCTGCAGAATTTTTCTTGGGGGAGTTGGTCTTTGTTGCCAGTTTTAAAGAGAGCTTTTGTTTTCGGGCGTAGAAAGCCATCGGGGTTTTATTCAATCCCCCGGGAAGTCTTTTGGAGGGGTATAGTTTTGACTTTTTTTTACTGTGTACCCAGGTTTTTTACAAAAGCCTTTGAAAAGGGTGTCCTTGCTTTTGTTGGTGAGGCAGTCCCCCAGGTAGGGGTAATTTGTTTCCCCTTTTTGTCTGCAGTGCAATTACGGGTGCCAGGCATTTTGTGAAACCGGAGATAAGCCAAAGGGCATGCAAAAAATTTGGGTAAGGGGTTAAACCTGCAAGAAACAGGTATTTTGTTGTAGGACTGCAGGTATGCCTCCTTGGGGCCCAAATTACAGCCCTTTCTTCCCCAAACAGGGGAAGAAGTGCTGTGGGTTTTAGCATTTGAATTTGGGACTTTAGAAGGTGTTTAAATTTGAAAGGTCAGAATGGGTCCCCAAAGTTCCTTTGGGGGGACTAGAAAGAGTTTGAGTAAAATCCTTGGCCTTGCCCCCAGGTACCAAAGGCTCTTGTAATTTTTTTTGTCCCTTTCCCCCATTGTTTTTGGGCAGGTTTGGCTTCCTTTTGGGGAAGGGTGGGGAAAATGGAACGTACCTTGGAAAAAATGTTAACCCTTTTCCTTTGTGGAAAATTTTTGAAAAGGCTAATTTTCCCCCAAGGGGCTGAAAAATTTTGCTTGGACGAGGAAGTCATTGTGTTTGCCTTTGATTTTGGGTTGTTTCCCCCCCCCTTTCGGTTATGCCCCATTGTCGGTTTGAAAGGTTTGGTTTTTTCCCTCCTTTTGGGGCCTTTTTCCCTTGGGTCTGTGAGCGGAAAGGCCCAAATTTTTTGGGCCCAAATTTCTGCTCTGGGGCGGGACCTGTAAGAAATCTTTCCCGTTGAAGATTTTCCCTTTTCCCTCCATTTTTTTTAACTTCTGAAAAATGGGACTCCTTTTAAGGGGCTTTAAATTTTGCTTTAAATGATCGGCAAGTTTTTTCCCTTTAACCCAAAGCATTTAAAGCCCAGTCAGCTGTCTAAGGAAGCCCCAAAAGAATCAAACCACTTTTAAAAGATGTTTACCTGTTGGAAAAGATCCCTTTTCCCTTCAATTCAACTGTTAGGGGGCCACTTTTGTTTTTTTTGAACTTTAAATTCTGGTTTTTAACATGTGAAAAAAATTTAGGCTCTAGCTAGAGGGCGAGGTGAAAACCCTTTTTCCCCCTTCTAGGCCTGGATCCCTTTAGGGGGGTTTTTGCCGGGGCCCTTACCCCTTTTGGGCCCTGGGAATAGTCTCGGGTCGAAAAGGGTTTTTTAAAAGGGTTTGTGAGTCGGCACCTTAAATCTATCTGGTTTGGCGGGCGGAGGTAAGAATCGGTTTAGCAGATTTTATTAAACATCATCCACAAGTTTAAAAAGGAGGGATAGCAAGGGTTGTTGGGGGGAAAAAAAAACCTTAGCCTTTTTTGATCGGGGATCCTGCTTCCCCTGGAAATGTTCCCGGGGCCCCAAAAGGGAAATCTTTGGGGAAAAGGCGGGAAGGAATCCTCAGCATCGAATCTCATAAGGGGGAAAAGGGGTTTTGTTTCGAAGCCCGAGGAAAAACCACAAGGACAAACTTTCCCCTTTTCTAGGCCCTTTTTTGGGGTTTGGGGCCCTGTTGAGATAAAACTTAGATTTTAACTCTGCAGGAGGGTTTTTAAGAAATGGGCGTTTTTGGTTTAAAGGATTTGCTTGGTTTTTTGGGGCCGTTTGGCTGAAGAACCCCCAAAACCAGGTGTTTTTGGCTTTCCCCAAGGGTTGTGGGGGAAAAAAATGGCCGTTTGGGGAATTTCAGGAAACCAGGGTCGGGGCCTCGGTAGCCCGGGGTTGGGACAAAACCCGGGGCGCGACCGGACATGGGCCTTTTCCCCCTTTTCTGGGCCCCGCCCCTTTCTTTGTTTTTTAGGAGTCGGTCGGGGGCATTTAAAATTTTCAAAATGTTTGGGGAAATCGCTTTTTTTCGCTTTTAAAACCCCCAAGGCAACCCGGCGTCGTGGTCTGGGGGAAAAAAATAAGAATGAAATCCTTATGAGGTATTTTTCCCCAAAAACAATTTTAAATTTTTCTGACATCGGAAAAAAAATTCAACCCTTTGCTTTTGAAGCTTGGTTGAAAATTTTTGAAATCTCTTGCCGAGGCCGAACGCTTCTGCTTAACCCCCAAAAAGACTGAAAAGGGGGGATGCCTTTATACCCGGCCTTTCGCGGGAAAAACAAAACTGGGGACCAAAACTTTGGAATTTGGGCCCACGGGGGTGCCAGACAGGAAACCCTTATGACTGCAGAGGAACATGAGAAAATCTGTTTTTGGGTGCTGTGGGTGGGGGTCCCCAGTTTTCCCCGTTGGGTACCAAGCCTTTTTAGAATCCAAATTTGGGCGCAAAACCCCGGATGGGGGTCAGCGTAAAACCTATCCCCGGTGGGGCTAAATTTGTTCCCCCCAGATTTTAGGAGTCCAGAAGGAAAATTTAAGGGGGGTTGGGGGCCCCTTTTTTCATCTGTCTGATCTGCAGCTGGGAGTAAGTCCCCGACTTCTTTTTTGAGGGCCCCTTAAGATCGGAGGCCCCAAAGGGCCCTGGGGTCCTGGATGCCCAGTTTGGGCTGGGGGAAAATTCCGGGAAAAGGAAAAACCCGGGGGGAAGGGGCTCTGTGGGGAAACCCCCCCCCGGGCCCCCCAGAGAGGAAAAACCTCCCCCCAGAATTTTCGCCCAAGGGAGGTGTTTTGGTCCCCAGAGCCCCCGGGGGGGAAAAACCCCGGGCCCCCCCCAGGGCCCCCCCCCAACCCTCTGGACGCACCAGGGGGAAGGGGGAACGAAAGGGGTAAGGTTAGGGCGTTCCACTTAACTAAATGGCCCCAACTCTTTGGGTTGGAGGCCATTGAAAAGGGGTGGAAGGAGAAACCCTGTTGGGGAGGGGGGACAACATCGGGGGTGCCTGCATTTTAAATACTGCCCTTTCCAAGCGATACAGCCTAGAGGATCGGGGGTGAGAGGAGGACTGGTTGAAGCAAGGGAGACTGGGGGGGAAATTTACAATTCCAATAAAGGGAACCTCACCCTCTTGTGGCCCTGGGTTTTGATGGAGCCGGGGGGAATAGTTTTTGGTGCCAGGGAACCAAAGTAGAAGGTATAGTCTGAACCGGGGGAATTTGGGCCGGGGTAATTTGGGTTTCCCCTGAGAGGTCGGGTGAATCCTGGGGTTTAAAGACCCCTAAGAAAAAGTTATTTTTGCCCCCAGGACTTTTGGACTAAATGCTGGCAGATAGAAAAAGGGGAGGCCAGAAACAAAAAAAAAGTGTCCCCTTTGTCAGAGACATTTTCTGACAGCATGAGTCACATTTTTGAACACTTTGGATTTTTTGACATCCTAAAAGAAGGCAACAAATACAAACCCCAAAGAAAAATACAGTCTCCCAAAACACACTGTACTACAAGACTATAGCTAAAGGTTTTTTTTTTTATAGGAAAGCCTCTAAAAAAGCTAACCTATGAAAGAAAGGTAGAAGGAAAGCCTCTAACCTAAGCTAACCTGCAAGAAGGATAAAGAAAATACAGTTTTGTACCTACCATAAAAGTAGATGTTGGGCTATTACAGCTGCAGTAATCACATATGGGTTTTCCCAGGCGGGCCCCCGTCGGCAATTCCAAAGTCTTGGTCCGGCCGGGGGTTGTCGCTTCTTCTGGCGCAGGAAGGCTGAGTATAAAAAAACACAGCCGCGCCATTTTTTCTCTTTCTTGCCCCAGATGTCAGGTGCCCCAAAAAGGGAAAGGGAATACATAAATAAGTGTTTCAAAAGAAGCAAATAAAACATAGCAGGATAACCCAGCAGGTATGAATAGATTAGCCCCGGGCTTACCAAGTGGGGAAGGGGGTGGAAAGACTGCAGTGAATAGCCCCAAAATCTACATTTATGGTAGGTACAAAACTGTACTATGTTCATCGGGATAACCCGTAATCCAAAAGGGTAGAATCCCAAAGCTATGCATAGGGTGGTAGGTACAAAAAACTGGGTTGAGCAGAATGCCCTGCAAAACGCAGTGGGAAAGCCTGCTCTTGTTCTGGAAATTTAAAAGGGAGTGGTAGTGTTTTGTGAAGGTATGTACAGAACTCCAAGTGGCTGCCTCCAAAAAATCTTTGGGAGGACCCCCTGAGGAAGGCTGTAGAGGTGGCTGTGGCCCTGTGGAGTGGGTCTGATCCAGTAGGGGCAGTTTCCATGATAGGAATAAAAAAAAATGCAGTGGCCAAACCATTGAAATGGGCTGTTTGTAACGGTTTCCCCTTTACCCCGCATAGGGAAAAAGAGTTGTTTTGATTTCTGAAGGAGTTCTGTCCAAAAAAAACGTAGCTGCCCATGGATGTCAAAGGTGAAGCAGCCTTTCCCTTTGTTTTGAGGGGTTGGGTAGAAGGTAGGGAAGGGTATGGCCTGGTTTAAGGCTACCCTGGATAC